>NC_137603.1:61419978-61422478 GCF_963280865.1 Gymnoscopelus braueri
GCCCAAGATAATTGTACAAATTTCCAAACCTCACTTATAGGGGTGGTTTCACCGCCCAAAAATAATAGAAAAAAAGGGGGGGGGGGGGGAAGCATGGAAAAATAAAAATTATATACAAAAAAAACATGAGGAAATAAAAAATATGTACAAAAAAGAGGAGGGGGGGGGGGGGTCGTCTGTCTACAGGGAAACTGGTACTAGCTCCTCTTTCGGCCTCCAGAAAGATGAGTTTTTAGGGCTGTTTTGAATGAGCCCAGCGAACTGCATTTTTTGAGGGATGGGGTTAGACTATTCCATTCCTTGGTGGCTGTGCTATAGAAGGAGAATTTGCCCATGTTTGTTTTATGGGTGGGTGGTACCAGATTGTTGTTTACGCTCCCTCTAGTTTCGTGGCTGTGGGTGTCACTAACTTTTTCGAGGTATTTATACAGATATGCGGGTATAGGGGGCATTTCGGGCAAATCTGCACATAGCGCAAATGCCAAAGGAACCTGCTCTTTGGCCTATACCTGGTTCCACTGGTTAAGACACACTGAAGTAACGAAGGTTCATTCCATGTTAATCGTGTGATACGCACCCTGACCGAAAACTCAACGTGTTCAGTGTCCTGATCCATCGATATGACACGCACACCTCACAAGAGGTACCACAGCACAGCGGCTGTGCACGGCACATCACTGCTCTTGAAAAAGAGGATGAAACCCGCTCTATGGAGCTCCAAAATAAAATGGCACTTAAGCACTTGAACTACAACCTCAGCATCCGTATTGCGGGCAAAGCTTTCGGCGGAAAATAGCCGATCGACAAGCTCACAACGCTCGCCGTTGCGCCGTGTTGTGAGCTTCATGTCACACTAGTGGTCTATGGAATAATTATATGGGAAAAATGTATACTGCCACTCTGGACCACAAAACCCACTTTAACCCATTCAATCCGTAAACGGCAACGCATCTGTGTCATTTTAGATTTCTTTGGCTTTTCAAAAATAGCAGATCTACAAGCTCATAGCGCGGCACTGAGTGCCGCGCTATGAGCTTGTCGATCTGCTATTTTTGAAAAAGAATCGTGAAAATGTGTGCAAATCTTTAAATATAGATATACATCTTTAACTAAAAATCTTTGCTTCTGGGGGTCCCTGGAAAAAAATATTTTGAGATGGGGGGTCTGCCACCAAATACACACACATACAAAAGTTTGAGAACCATTGATATACAGCAACATAATATATACATATTTTTTTAAATTGTTAGGATTTAGAAGACATTTGTAGAATCCCTAGAAGCAAAAAATTAAGTTAAAAAAAAACTGAGATTTGCACACATTTTCAAGATTTTTCAAAACAATAGCAGATCTACAAGCTCGCAACGCGGCACTCTGTGCTATGAGCTTGTATATCTGCTATTTTTGAATAGCCCAAAGTATGAAATAATGGTTATAGCTAAAAAAAATCTAAAATGACACATGCGTTCCCGGATTAAACAGGTTAAAATGCCTACAGACTCTCCTGCTTTAACGATATACTATGCCAACACCATGGGTTAATTAATGAACCATGTTTTATCAGAGCTTGTACACGTGATAATTGAAATCGAAAGCATCCAAATTACAGTATGGTGCCCTTTTATTGCCATGAAAGAGCTTTTACAAGAGTTTGATAGCACTGTAAAATGATTGCAATCCCAAGTTGCTGTTTAGGAGTGGGACTAATCAACTCTCTTATGCTCCGCCCTCCTCGTTTCAGTGAAGTCTCTTCTATTGAGAGATGAGATGCATGTGATGTGAGACATTTGGCTCATTTTTTTTGTCAATAAAGTTTTGTTGAGGTTTAAAAGTGTTCATTCATTTTATACAGTATCCAAATCAGATTGAATGTTTTATCCAAAATACATTTTTTAAATAGGTTTCTTGCCTTTTTTTTAATCTTCAGGTATTTTAGGAGTTATTCCCCCAATTTTTAAATTGGCCGTTGTTCAAGCCCTACTGAGATACTCTTACCTGAGTGATAGAACCTCCTCGAATCATTCGGGAATGCTTCTACCTATACAGTATATATCAGCTGTGGTATTCCTCAAGGGTCTATTCTTGTATATCTACATCTTAGAACTTTATGCTGATGATATTTCAAGGTTCAAGGAGCTTTATTGTCATTCCATTACAGAACGAAATGTGTTACCCAGGTCCTGGTCATGGCAGAATAAATAAAATACACCTAAACACAACAAAAACTAAAAACTGTGCAATAACAGCAACAGTATAGACATCAGAAACATGAAAAGCAGCATTAAAAAACAATTCATCTGTCACAGTTCAGTTCTTAGTGCAGAGTTCACGGGTAATCTCACAGATCACTAGATCACTAATGCGATGATCGTCGTAGTTCAAGGTCAAGAGTTCATGATTCTCACAGCTTCAGGGTAGAAGCTATTTTGTAGCCTGGTGGCTAATAAATCCATCAGGCCTTTCCTCAGTCACCTTACAGCCTGACTTGCAGCCATATTGG
>NC_137603.1:61424978-61449978 GCF_963280865.1 Gymnoscopelus braueri
ACATCCATACTCTAACTTTTTGAGTTTTTTTGTAAATTAACGGCCTTACTTGATCATACTACAGCGTCACTCAAAAGCATCAGAAGTATCAGATCTGGAAGCTTGAAAAGCTTGTAGATCTGCTACTTTTGAATTTGAATCCTGAAAAGTAACAGTTTTGGACATTTTGAGTGATTAAAGATTGATGGAGTTAAAACTATGTGTTTTGTAGACCAGATTGATATGATCTAGAGATATAGATCTAACCTGCTTTAAATGTCAAATTAATATAGTGGTGTCCTTTTGGATGTCCTTTTGGGCCTATACTTCAGTCTTGTTAAACGTGCTTTTTGTAAGTCTCTCTCTCTACAAGGCCAAACCGGCTGCAGGCTTGTCTTTGCTATCTGGTGCCGGCTCCATATGTTTCCAATCAGTAAACATGTCTTGGTCAACGCTTTGTGATTAACTGTCAAATGATGTGTTTAATGTCCTAATGACCTGTATCTCTGTATGATGACCTATATCTCTGTATGACCTGACATTGTCACTAATTCCCTTTGTCAGCTGTCATCCTATCACAGATAACCTGGCACATGTCCTATAATATCGAAGGAATAACTTGTTTATGGAACCGAGAATTGTACACAAGGACACACTAAGATGAACAACAACTAATTGTGATTACATCATGACGCCTGACAGCTCATCTAACCCCATCTGACGTCTACAGGGTTCTAAACCAATCATTAGGATACACCTTATGTCTAATGTTAGGAAGTTCAACTTGTGTATAAATACTATTGCTTGTATTTGTAATATCAGTGTGATTTTTGTATTCTTGTCTGTAACTTGTACTGCCTCGTGTGCACGCTCAGCAATACAGACTGATCGATTATTTTGACATACCGTTGTCTGACTCTCATTTCTTTGGGGTGCTGACTGGACAGGTGTTGGGGGGTCTTAGAACCAAACCATCTTTTCCATCTAATCTTGTGGTTTTCAGAAATTCAACTCCATCAAAGATATTTTACAGTACATTTTTGTGAACATTGTGTCGTGATGATTTGTCGAAACACCCTTCCTGTTCCGAAGAGCAGAGGAGCTTCACTGCTCTCAACTGGACTCTTTGTAGCATTTAGAAGATTGTGGAAGAGTTGCGCCGGGATGCTTTTTCCTGACGTCAGCTCCATTGAGGTGCAGACACCAGAGGTGGGACAAAGTCCCTATGTTGCAAGTCCAAGTCGAGTCTCAAGTCTTTGCTCTCAAGTCCCGAGTCAAGTCCAAGTCAACACAGCCAAGTCCCAAGTCAAGTCCAAGTCCTCAGCTTTTTGTTTCGAGTCCCACACAAGTCCTTAGCATTTTGGTTCGAGTCCCACACAAGTCCTAACCTTTTGTTTCAAGTCCCAAACAAGTCCTAACCTTTTGTTTCGAGTCCCACACAAGTCCTAACCTTTTGTTTCAAGTCCCAAACAAGTCAAAATGTTAATTCAAGATATGTAAAGATTTACATAAATCATGAGCATTTTTCACAATTTGCATTTGTTTTAAAACAAGGTTTCTTCCGGGCCAACAGAACGCAGATACTGTACTTTTAATTTCCTCCTTGAGGACAGGGTTTAAAAGGGCCCTTTTTAATGAATATAATGTAATTTTGTACAATCTGTATGGTAGAGTATGTTACTACAATATAACTTATACAATCAGGGTGGTTGTATTTTGTCTCCCTGCTCTTCTATTGAGACATTTAGATAATGTCAAAGGCCATGTCTCACCTAGACACAGGATCTGACACAAATTCAGTGTATCCTCTGATCAAGCAGGCAGGCTCTATTATCACAATGGTGAAATTTCAGCAATTGTACTGGAAACCGCGTTCAAATCCGGGGTAGAAGAGGAAATGTATATAGCGCTGAAGTGGTCAATGTATGTTTTGTATTAATAACCAAAATCTACAAAGTAACTGGTACCTAAAGTTTTCAAATAATTGTAGTGGAGTAAAAGTAGGCTAATATCTGCCTCTGATATGTATGTAGTTGAGTAGAAGTAGGTAGCTGATATATTGCACTTTTACCTTAGTGCTACAGTAGGTATACTCTTGGTTGCTTGTTTTTGCAGAAAATGCACTTAGGACTTCTGGTGATTAGTAGTTTCGTTCCCTACCTATGTTGAATGCACTTACTGTAAGTCGCTTTGGATAAAAGCGTCTGCTAAATGACTGTAATGTAGAAGTAAAGTACTGAAAATTGCAAATACTTCAGTAAAGTAAAAAATAAGTCAAAATTGTACTTAAGTAAAGTACTTGAGTAAATGTACTTAGTTACTTTCCACCACTGGTTATACTGTAGTTTGCTCTTAAGCACGCCGTAATGTTAATGTGAAGTATAGGTCTTGCCTTGCATACTGCTTTTCTCGTCTTGTCTTCCACCTTGTAATCTTTAAAACCGAAAGCTATAACTGCTGGAGTTGACATTTTATTCCACCTGGCTTCAGTTCCAGCAGTGACGGCAGGAGTGAAGCCGGTGTGTTGTTTGTTTGGTAACGTGCAACATGTGGGCCAGTGCAATATCGGGAGAGAAACAAGCGAACCGACTTCCAAAAACAAGCCAAAAACAAGCCAAAGTTTGTCCAAAAGTTAGGGTAAATAAGCAGCTTTGGCAACACTATACTAGGTGTCACTGACGGCCGGGATTTCTGACTAATAACATTATAGTTGATGCACACTTTTTAAACATTTTTGGCTTGCTTAAGTGACTTGAAAGTGACTTGAAAAGACTTGAATTTTCAAGTCAAGAGGGCTCAAGTCAAGTCAAGTCTCAAGTCTTTAGCGTTCAAGTCAAGTCAAGTCTCAAGTCTTTGGCATTCAAGTCCCAAGCAAGTCCAAGTCTATTGTTGATTTGGTCAAGCAAGTCTAAAGTCATCAAAATCGGGACTTCAAGTCAAGTCGAGTCTCGAGTCTCGAGTCCAAGTCCCCACCTCTGGCAGACACACACACACACACACACACACACACACACACACACACACACACACACACACACACACACACACACACACACACACACACACACACACACACACACACACACACACACACAGACAGAGAGAGAGAGCCACACACACACACACACACACACACACACACACACACACACACACACACACACACACACACACACACACACAC
The DNA here is from genome assembly GCF_963280865.1 of Gymnoscopelus braueri. Taxonomy (NCBI): domain Eukaryota; kingdom Metazoa; phylum Chordata; class Actinopteri; order Myctophiformes; family Myctophidae; genus Gymnoscopelus; species Gymnoscopelus braueri. The sequence continues at coordinate 61,428,142 of NC_137603.1, forward strand.
ACACACAGACGGCTGTTCTGCCTGTTTCGGTTTCCTGTTCTATTTCTGCCTTGGCAAACTACACAGTATACATATAGGAGAGAGACAGGAAAGAGACGGAATGACATGGGGTCAGAGGTCATGAACATAGACGTACAGATGGTGATATGCATGGCCACTGGATTCTACGTCAACGCCATACTGGCACGGGCAACTTACCATAACTCCCAAGAAATATGCCTGAGTTGTATCTACCTGAAAGTGAAGCTTTTTCCCCCTCTCCCCTATGTTATAGCCATTACTATTACTATCTATGTAAGATATGGGGACCCCCCAAATGATTTTGGGGGGTCCCCAGATGATTAGCTTAATGTGCAATATAATTTTCTCACTCAACAGTAAACAAACCAACATACAGCATACTTGTATACAGGGTATCTGCACATTTATAAAGTGATTAGGAACTTTTAAGACCTTTTTAATAACAAATTGGCCAAATTGTCAAATATTATGTAAGAAAGTGGTAAACATTGTGAAAATAGCCGATCTACAAGCTCACAATACCTTGTAGTGTGATGCGTTGTGATGCTTGTAGATAGCCTATTTTCACAATATTTATCTGTGGAACAGAGTCAAACTAAATGTAATGCCTCAACTACAATTCCAAGTGCTTGTCAAGGTGGGGGGGGGGGTTCCCCAGTTCAAATTATGATTATTTTGGGGGGTCATGGCCTGAAAGGTTTGGGAACCCTTGGTAGATTATTTGTCAGTGAATAAATGATCCTACCGTTGAGATGCCACCACAGCAGGCCTGTCCATATGTGCCAGCTCATCAGAGGACTGTACCGGTCCAGTTACAGGACTGTCACTTCCAGACGGATATGTTAGATTAAGGGGTGTGTGTCTGTTGTGCGTTTAGCTGCTAATCTCTGTTGTATTGACACAGCAAAATACATGAGGAAGCTGTCTGTCTGCACTGTGCGTGTGTGTGTGTGTGTGTGTGTGTGTGTGTGTGTGTGTGTGTGTGTGTGTGTGTGTGTGTGTGTGTGTGTGTGTGTGTGTGTGTGTGTGTGTGTGTGTGTGTGTGTGTGTGTGCGCGTGCACGTTTTATACCCCACCCCAGGCCACAGAGATGGCCACGGTGATAAAGTACCAGTAGGGGATTCCTGCAGTTCCAGTGTGTTTGCGTGCGTGTGCGTTTGCGTGTGTGTGTGTGTTGTCAGTGACAGAAAGGATGTCCTTAAGAATCTATTGAACCAGACATCCTACTTCCTAAACCACTTGAACAGTAGCGTTCCTATTCTGGATCAAACTTTTGGTGACAATTGTGGATTTACAAGTTTGTAGATCTGCTCCTTTTGCTATTTTTGAATTTGAATCCTGAAAAGTTAACAGTTTCGGACATATGAGGTTTCCACCCGACAGAGACGATACTGTAGGGTTTTCAATTGGTTAAATGAACAATCTCATTCATTTTTCTCCTCATTCAGTGGGTTGGTCTGAAATTGCACATTCACCTTTGTGTTTGAGACTATAGTGAAGAAGCTGATTCTTCACTTTCCCTAAATTGAGGCTGTTTATTAGCATTTTCGCTTAGATGCAGTGATGGAAGAAGTATCACATGTTTTAATTAAGTAAAAGTATCAATACTATAATGTAGATATACTCTGTTACAAGTAGAAGTCCCGTATTCAAAATGTATTTGAGTAAAAGTACAAAAGTATCGGCATGAAAATAAACTTAAAGTACCAAAAGTGAAAGTACTCATTGTGCAGAATGTCCCATTTCACAAGTTCTAAATGATAAAAATTTCTTGAAAATAGCAGAGTTTGTAGATCTGCTATTTTCAAATGGGCGAAATATACAGTATAAAGGGCCGAAATGGTTAGTGTATGTTTTGTAATAATAATCAAAATATACAAAGTAACTAACTAAAGCTGTCAAATAATTGTAGTGGAGTAAAAGTACAATATTTGCCTCTGAGATGTACTGGAGTAGAAGTAAAAGTGTTGAAAATGGGAAATACTCCAGTAAAGTAAAAAAATCATCAAAAGATAGGCTACTTAAGTACAGTACATGAGTAAATGTACTTAGTTACTTTACACCACTGCTTAGATGGGATCTGTAATCGTGGTTGCGGTACAGTACCATAACCCGGACGGATTGGTGGTTGGCAGGATGGACTAGTCCTATTACATTCTTCTGAATCTGCAAAATGAGCACGTGCGTGCATGCACGCGTGTGTACCTGCGTGCACACGTCGATACGCAGCGTGCACGTGTGTGTACCTTTAAGTTTACAGGACTCACAAGTCAATAGATTGAGGGGAAACTACAAGTCGTCTCTGTACGGTGGAAGCCTCATATGTCCAAAACTGTTACTTTTCAGGATTAAAATTCAAAAATAGCAACAATAGCAGATCGACAAGCTCAAAACGCGTCACTTCGCGGTGCCTTTCGAGCTTGTAGATCTGCTATTTTGGATACTTTTGTGTGACGCTGTAGTATGATCAAGTAGGGCGTTGATTTACCAAAAAACACATACAATATGGAGATAAGAGGTTTCAGCCAATAGTTACCTCTCTCTCTCTCCTCTGTCTCTTATATCATCATGATTTGTGTGCGTGGGAACTCATTTTAAACAAGCTTAGTTCTTTATGAGTTATCCAGTTTAGTAGACCTTGGATTACTAAATAAAGTACATCAATCAATCAATCAATACATCAATACATCAATACATCAATACATCAATACATCAATCTCTCTCTCTCTCTCTCTCTCTCTCTCTCTCTCTCTCTCTCTCTCTCTCTCTCTCTCTCTCTCTCTCCCATCCATCCTTCCTTCCAGTCAGGAGCATTGTCTCATTTCATGACTATCCTGTCTTCCCTTCTTCTTTCTGTCTTCCTGTCTTCCCTCCTAGGGAGCGAGGAATCGTGCGTGTGTGTGTGTGTGTGTGTGTGTGTGTGTGTGTGTGTGTGTGTGTGTGCACACACGTGCACGTGCATGTGTGTTTGTGCGTGTACATGTGTGCATCTGTTTGTCTGTCTGCGCGGGCATTTGTGTCGATGCAGGAGTTTGCACTTCCCCGCCATACCCCCCCCCCTCCCCAGTGCTCTGAGGACAATGTGGCATCATAGACCCCCCACCCCTCCCTCTCTCTCCCTCCAACTTGCTGTCATCCTCCATCAGTGTGTTAGAATGATGCGATGAGACCCCCCCCCCCGCTAAAGACCCTCAGTGCTGATGAGCAACTGCAACATTATGGGCCCCAGATTATATGACACACACACACACAGTCGTGGAAAAAGTACTCAAATGTTTTTCTTAAGTAAGAGAATCAATACTGCAATGTTGTAACTACTGTTACAAGTAAAAGTCTGAAATTCAAAATTGACTTGGGTAAAAGTACAAAAGAATTGGTATCAAAATGTACTTAAAGTATACCAAAAGTAAAAGTACTAAAATGTTTGAAAATAGCAGATCTACAAGCTCACGATGCGACGCGTATAAAATTGGGCTAAAGTGGTTAATGTATGTTTTATATTGTAATATATGTATTTCTGCAAAGTAACTAGTAACTAAAGTTTTCAAATAATTGTAGTGGAGTACAAGTACAATATTTGCCTCTGAGATGTAGTGGAGTAGAAGTAAAAGTATTGGAAATTGGAAATACTTCAGTAAAGTAAAAATACCTCAAAATTGTACTTAAGTACAGTACTTGAGTAAATGTACTTTGCATTTTGCATGTATTTTGCAATTTAACGTAAGCCTAGAGCCGAAACATCTACAAGCTCATAAAGCATCGCTATTTTTGCTGCACGACACCGGCGCGCAACTAAGTATAAACCATCTTTTGCCCTAAACCTAACTTCTAAATGTCCAATCCTAACCCTAACCTGAATCTTTTTCTAATTGTAAACCTATCTCTATAAAAATTTCTTCAACCATAAAACAAGCATTTCTCTTGTGAGGACCAGGAAAATGGCCCTCACGACGTCTATTTCTCATTATTCTACTATACTTGTGGGGACGTTTGACAGCAAATTTTGATTTAGTTTTAGTCATAATCTTTTGAATCAAATTCCATTTAGTTTTAGTCATATTTTAGTCATCTGAAATGTTTTACTGTTAGTCTAGTTTTAGTCGACTAAATGTCAGAAGATTATAGTCGACTAAATCTGCCTTGATGGTGTCGTAATGGCTGATTTTACACTTGTTTGCCTGCTGAAAATAGCCAATCAGCCAATCAGCCAATCTACAAGCTCACAACGCATCGCGCTGCGACGCGTTGTGAGCTTGTAGATTGGCTGTTTTCAGAGCGCAACACCGGAGCACAACCAAACATAAAATGACTTGTCTTTTAGTTCTACTGGATCTCTTCTCCACTAGTCCCTCCCTCACTAACATTTTAGTCTAGTTTTTCTTTGTTGACGAAATGATCAACATATTTAGTCTTAGTTTTAGTCATCGTAGCTTAGTGTTTATTTCGTTTTTATTTCGTTTTCGTCAGTGAAAAAAGGTAGTCGACCAACATTTTTCGTCATAGTTTTAGTCGATGAAATCAACACTACAAGTGATGCTGCTGCTCTGATGGCTTCATTCATAGATTCATTTGACAACACTCTCATCAGTTGTGTAAATTAAACGCCTCAGTCACACTCACACTGAAATGTAGGACCCAAAACATGCAGAAAACACTCTTAACACAAAGTTGGCAAACCTGAAAACTCTTTACTGAAGAAAACTCAGGTACAGTAGTACACCTCAAACGGCAAAAGTCAAACTGAACAAAAATTGTTATAGTCCAGTGTTTCAAAAACACAGAGTGCCGCGCTATGAGCTTGTAGATCTGCTATTTTTAGAAAAATTGTGAAAATCTTTGAATATATATATATTTTTAAAGCGAACATTTGTAACTCAAATCTTTGCTTCTGGGGATCTCTGGAACAACATATTTTTATATTTTTATATTTTTATATTTTTATATTTTTATATTTTTATATTTTTTAATTTGTTTTTTGTAGAATCAGGTTAAATAATAATAACTTCAATAAACAGTCTTCAGCTGGGTTGCCCAGGTGGAAGCAGTCTCTCAATCAGGGCCGCACAGACAGGGGAGGGGCTGAGACAGGACAGGGATACATGACAAGGGCCGGGGCAGAGGCCAAGATCATGACAGCTTTTTGTTTGTTTGTTTGTTTGTTTGTTTGTTTGTTTGTTTGTTTACACCATTCCCCCAGATTCAGCACAAACATGGGGATGAATTCATTCTACTGTTGTGGAATGTGGAAAATGTGGAATGCCCTACCACCAGCCATCAAAAAATATGACTCCCTACCCTCCTTCAAAACCACCATAAAAGAGCACCTGTCTGTAATTTGCAACTGGACCTAGACAAGTCTTCTAGCTTGCCAAAAGAAATGACTGCTCCTAGTATTGATGATTTCTTGTATAGTATTGTATGTCTTTATATGTCTTGATGAATTGAATACACAGGACCACCATGGAAACAAGCCCTCATGGCTTTTCGTGTTCCTAACCTGTACCTCTGTACTTTATGCAAAAAGTTAATAAAGTATTCAATCAATCAATCAATCAATCAATCAATCAATCAATCAATCTCTACTGATAATATGTTGGATTTATGTTCATGTGTATTTTCGGACGTTTACATTTTTGAAAAAACAAACAAACAAAAAAACAGAATGTTACCATCACAACAATCTGGCGGCCATTTCGAGAGTTGCTGTGGAAAATCTAATTGCATTGCATTGTGGGATTTTTTTTTCCAGTTCCCCAGTTAACACCTTAGGCCACGGACCCCTGTAACTCTGAGAGTGTCCAGATGGAACCAAATGGACATCTTAGGGTCCATTTGGTTCCATCTGGACACTCTCAGAGTTACCAATCATTTAGCTGAGGGGGACCCCCTGGAAAACCCCTCAAGGACCCCTGGGACCCCACTTTGAGAAGCGCTGACGTAGACACCTGAAGTGTACAGGTTGCTCAGTATGACGGCGGGTTCTTGGAAACCTCACTTGAGTTGCTGGTGGAATGGAACGGTTGGCACAACAGGCCTCCCTCAGGCCCTCTCTCTCTCCACCTGGCTGACCCTGTTCCAGAACACTCACAAGAACTCCATGTTTGCTTTGTGAGCTCCGCTCCCTCTCTTTGTCTCTTTTGGTCGGTCGGCTCACCTTCAGAGAGTGCGTGGGCTGGAACCACACCTCAGCCCCGTCCGTGTGCAAGAGCGTTTCTTTTTTCTGTGGGAGGGAGGGAGGGAGCGAGCTGTAAAACGCCACGGCGCTGTGGCTGTGTGACTCCTGGCCAACCGTACACTGGACTGTAAATGGGTTTTTTATCAACGCTAGCGAGGCCGTGCAACATTCCCAGAGCCTAGCACATCAAACAAACTCGGGGGAGTGTGTGTGTGTGTGTGTGTGTGTGTGTGTGTGTGTGTGTGTGTGTGTGTGTGTGTGTGTGTGTGTGTGTGTGTGTGTGTGTGTGTGTGTGTGTGTGTGTGTGTGTGTGTGTGTGTGTGTGTGTGAGGCGAGCAAGTTTGACCAGGCTCTGCACTATCTGTCTATCTACTTCCTGACACAAACCTAATCAGGTTTAATGCTTAACTATCAGAGTTAAGATGGCACAGAACTGCCTTCATTTACAGGAATCAGAAAGAGAAAGTGGGTGGTTTATGTTATCTAATAATAAAGTCTATGATCAGGGTTCTTATCAGTACATAGAGACTGGTCATAAACTTAAATAATTAAAGTCAATCAGCTGTGGATTATAATTAACTTCTTAAGCCATATATTTTGTTTTATCAAAAAGTTTCAACGATTTAAATAAAAATGAAAAATTTTGTATTTTGTGTTTTTTTTCTTCAAAATGTTGATTTTTTATTTTTTGTTGAAGATTTACAAGCTCACACTGTGGCACATGGTGACCACAATCACCACCTGCACTTTCTCTTTCTAATTCCTGTAAATGAAGACAAGTTGTGTGCAGCATTCCTCTGATAGTTAACCTGATTAGATTCATGTTAGGATGTAGATACTGTGCAGAGCTGGGTTCGTAGGGTTAGGGTTCAATTGTAAAAATGTTGAAACATTTTTTTCCCTTCAATGACATGCCCCAAAACAGGGATGCCATGCAAGTGGTTAAATAACAACCATGGGCCAATGAGCAGAGTAGACATTGTGGCTTGTAGCAAAGCTTTGTTGTCGGGTAGACACCTCTTATCCTACTGTACTTGATCATACTACAGCGTCACACAAAAGTATCAAAAGTAGCAGATCTACAAGCTCGAAACTAGCCTGGTTCCAGACGAATCTGCCATTGCAAAAAAAAGAAGAAGCCCTCAGCAGATTAGGTCTGGCCCCTCTCAATAGTTTTCTTTCCCTCTGAAGTTGTGAGGGACCAATCAGGGCCCAGTATGCAAATATGGGGCGGGTTTATCACCAGAGGCATTTTTTTTTGCCCCTCGGAAATGCAGGTTCTACACACTGATTCCAGACTAATATCTACACAGTGATATTAGTCTGGCATTGCCAGGCTATCGAAACTGAGCTTGTAGATCTGCTACTTTTGCTATTTTTGAATTTGAATCCTGAAAAGTAACGGTTTTGGACATTTGTAGGTTTCCACCCGACAGAGACGAAACACCTACAGAGAATTATGAGTCGTCGTGTATTATGAATAATACACAGCGATAATGTTCCCAGCAAAGCGTTCCATTACGTTGATGGATCATTCAGTGTTGATACTCCTTATCAAATGAAAAACAAATGAATAATGTCGTAAAGATAGTTTGGTGTATGGGAAAATGAAATGTAATCAATCATGATTGCTCTAATAGTGTACTGTATGCTATAAGCTGAGTCATCATATATCATAATAGGCTATAAGTTGTCAACGTGGTCATACACTGATCATATGCTACCAGCATAAAGTCAAGGGCATTTAATGGCCTTTGCTATTAAAGTGACCATATCTCTGATTTAGAATTTCACTAAATAGGAAAATACATTCAAGGTGACATCAAGGATGCAACCATGCTAATAATATAGAGTATTATCAAGAAAAATTAAGTGTCACATTAGAACGAACAGCAGGCAAGCAGGTTGTCTAATGCTGTTTCATTAAGCTGTTGTTACCCGTGTCTGCCTCTAGATGGAGCTTACTTCCCCAGAAGTGTACAGAGGAGAGGAGAGCAGAGTAGAGGAGAGCAGAGGAGAAGTGTGCATTAACTACAGTACTTTTGTCTTGCAACTGTATGTGTAAATTCGGCTATATCTCCCCCAAAAAGCATACACAATCAACCTTTTCACTTGACCATTGCCTGCTGTCTGCTGATAGTGCTAGTGGTAGGGCTATGTATGCACAGTGTCAATGAGTGAATACATGAATGTATGCAGTCCTGTGAGTTAGGGCAGTGGTCCTCAACTTTTTCAGGCCGGCGACCCCCCAAAATAATCATATTTGAACTGGGAACCCCCCCCACCCTGACAAGCACTTGGAATGTAGGAGTTGAGACATTACATTTAGTCGTTCCACAGATAAATATTGTGAAAATAGCAGATCTACAATCTATCTTTTAGATTGCCAATTTCAAAAATGTTGCCTCTTTCTTATATTATTATTTGACAATGTTTGATCAGTAATGGTCTTTTTATTTTCATTTTATTTGTATTAAAAAGGTCTTAAAAGTCCTTAAATTGTCACTTCACAGTCATCTGGGGACTGGGGACCCCCCCCAAAAATCATATGGGGACCGCCCTGGGGATCCCGACCCACAGGTTGAGAACCACTGAGTGAGGGTATGGCTGTACATGCACTTGCATGGTTGTTAGGGTGATGCCCATTGGGATTTGGCACCGCTCGGTTAGGCAATAGCCTATGCATTGTGTACACGTTCATCAGGGATCTCCTTATATGGGGATAAAAAGGACAGACAGACACACAGACGGACAGATACAGTATGGTCATTTGCAGATTTATAGTTTGTTCTGGACAGCTGCTCATCTGTCCTACACTTGGCACTGCGCTCCCGGCCGGGTTCTCGGCGACACACACGCCAAGTTTGAAGGCGATCGGTGGGACGGTTCCTGAGATATGTGGGTGAAAGACGGACAGACACACACACACACACACATTTGGTGAAACTTGTGTGAAGCTTCTGTCTGGACCTCATCTCCTCTGCTTCCTACCAGTTAGCTGCTACTGGTTCCCATGGGACTCCAGGCTACAACAAAGACCTCCGGCGGTCATGCAATCTTCTCCTCTCACCCCCTCCTCTCTCTCTCTGTGTGTCTCGTGGCCCTCCTCCTCTCCTCTCCTCTCCCCCTCCTCTCTCCCTCTCCCATGGTAGCTCTCCCAGCCCTCCATGTTGTCCTGCATACCTTTCTTTCCTCACCCCGCATTTCCTTTCCTTACACCCTAAGGCTTGATTCACGCTTAGTTTCGTATGGGTGTCGCGCACCGAAAATAGCCAATCTACAAGCTCACAACGTGTCGCGCTGCGAGGCGTTGAGAGCTTGTCGATTGTCTCTTTCCGGTGCACGCGTGTTTATGAGGCTCAAGCATGTTTGAGGCTGAAGCATTAGGGCCCAGAACCAATGATTTGTAGGCGAGCAACAAGATTTTAAAATCAATTCTCTGAATGACTGGCAGTGTAAGGGTTTCAACTGGTTTATGGTCATATTTTCTACTTTTCGTCACATTCTGAATAGGTTGGAGTTGCCGAAGAGTTTCCTTTTTTAAGGCCCTGTGAACGGACTATTGCAGTAATCCAATCTACTGGAAACAATGATGTGGATAAGCCTTTACTATACTGCTTGGACATATTTTAGATGGTAATAAGCTGACGAAGTTACCAATTTGATTTGATTATTGACATTGAGTCCAGGATGCCGCCAAGATTTCTGACGTGACTCTCAGTTATGAGAGTTGGGCAATCAAGGTGAGACCTAACAGTTATTGATGTTTTTATTGTGGTCCTTTGAGTGTAAATGTGAGAGACATACAGACAAATAAAATCCAGAATACATACATTCATACAATTTCCAACACACTAGACAACTGAATAATAATACACAACAAGTTGTGGAAACTGTTACACATCAACAATTGATGGTTGTAATTAGAATTAGAATAATTAGAAAGACATTCTGTATTTCTTTCTGTGGTCCAAAGACAATTATCTCAGTTGTATCTCTAGTTTGAGAAAATGTTACCACGTCCAGTTATTGGTTCGTTCTCTACATGACACAGATTCAACAGGACCAGTCACATGGCCTAAATGTCATGCAAATGTGTGTGTCATCTGCATAATTATATACTGTAGGTTACTTCAATATTTTATATGATTTGGCTTAAAGGAAGCATTATAAACATTAAACAAGGAGACGGCAAAATGGAGCCCTCTGGAACCCTGCAGGTCATGGCCGACTGCTCGGACACATCGTGTCCAAGTCTCTTTCACGAATGTACTGTATTATGGAAATATTCCAGACTTTAAACGGTGGGGCTGTATATATGAACACAACATTCTGGCTCAGTAGGATTGGACCTACAACAGACTTTATGCTGGCAGGACCCTTAAGTTACAGTAAGTCCGGGTAACGTCCTTTAATAGCGTTTCAGTTGGAAATATTCACATGTCTGAAATGGATCTGTTGCATGCTACAAGGCCAACACCGACCTGATTCCCTGTACTGGACAATTTTCGAGTGTTCAAATGAGAAAGCAGCTCAATATAGACTTAACGCCAGGAACCCACAAAAAAAAACGTCGCTCATACACTTTAATGTGTGCAGAGGTTTGTGCGCGACTGTTCTCGCCAAACCTGGCCACAGCGGGACGTCTAGTCAATGCGTTTCAAGGAGAATGCGCGCAGAAAACATTTCTTTTCCAGCCGGAGAGGAAAAAATCATGCGCGCCATTGACAACAGCTGGATTCATTAACATGGAGTGCAAGAAAATCTGTGTCTGTGCACTTATGATTGCATGCCTGGTGGGTTTCAAGCGTACGCCCTGGCATGAAGATATGACTTGAAAAACTCGGTTCAGGACAATTCCAGAAAGCCCCACCCATGTTTTCTAATCTTTGTAATAGAACTGTGTGGCCCACAGTGTCAAAGGCAGCACTAAGATCACTAAGATGCGCAGAGAAAGTTCGGTCAGGGAACTCAGTGCAATTTCTGCTGGTTGACCACTCGTCGGTCTCAGCTCCATGCTTTTATTCTCAACCAATCACTAATCACTTCATAATAGAGCACCCTATTTAAAGGGGATACACCATGAATTATATTTTTTTATTTATTTATTTTATTTTTTGGGGTCCCCAGTGTCTCTTGTACCCCAAAAAATTAATTGTTTTTTAACATTCAGTCATTCATTCTCATTTCATGGATTTCCTGAATGGGTGTGTCTGAACAGGCCATCTCAGAATGGCAAGGATGCTGATGTAAGCAGCATTTCATAGCCTCGCCCCCTCTCCACCCCTTTCCTCTTTTTATTGTTTACAACCAGTCGCCATTGTTTTTTTCAGTCGCTAGGTATTGTTTGCAGTAACATAATGGCTAAATCATCTCAAAACCTTCATCTTTGCTGTTTTTTTTATTATTATCTGTTTTTTTATTCTAATGGGGGCGGGGAAAAGGGATGAGGAGGGCGGGGGGAGGGCGGGGGGAGGTGATGATTGACAGACAGAATTACTCAGTAGCGCCCCTCTGCCCAAAAGAGGACGTTTTGGTATTGCAGCTGAAAAGGCTTGGAATGACAGACAGTCAGATTGTGAGAAAAAATATCTGGATGTAACACTTGCTGCTCACTCTCCACCACCCCAGCAACCACCTGTCGTTTTGGATCTACTTTTATGTAGTGGGGATTCGGAGTCCCTATTGGTAGGGAGATGTAATGTGCTTTCTCAGAGTACCTAGAAGCAGATCCAATTCATCGCTAGTCTCTCGTGGCCAGACTGTTGCTTCCCACAATTTTCAAATGTTTCCGGTCATACAGTCTGGGACACTGAAGCTCTGATCATGATTAAAATATTAAGCGGATGTAAAGCGTTCTCCCCGCTTCCGTTTCGTCTTTGCTGTCACGCAAATTTATCCTAATATAAATCAAATTCATCTAAGCATATATAGCTTGATGCTAAGCAGAAATGGAAATTAAAAAATAAAATGTAAATATATTTTTAAATATCTTTTTGTGAACGGAAGTGCCAGCTTCCTCTCGGATTTCAGGAGGTGTAGTTCCAGACATTCGGAGATTGTGGAATAGTTGTCTGGCTACGCGAGACTAATTCATCGCCAAACCAAAATAAATATTTTGCTCATTTTATATACAATACAAATATTTTATCCATTGAAAAGGCTCTTCTTCGCTGTGGGAATGACCCAGTTCCCCCGGAACGGCCCAGAAACAGGGCCCTGTATGTTTGAAGGTACTACATCATGTCCCTGCTTTGATGTTTTGCCGTGTGCATTGTCATCACCTCATATGGGTCTCTCTCACCAAGACTTGTGACATCACAGGAAGTAGCAGTGCGAGGGGAAGTGTATTCATGACAGGAAGGCAAAGAGGTCAAAGCCATGAGAAAGTTCAGATGAAGAAGCTCAGCTTCTTATAAAAACTCCCACATGCATGTTATAATTTCAAGATTTTAACGGTTATGCCTTGATACCTGTGCAAGGGTCAGTGTGTGTGTGTGTGTGTGTGTGTGTGTGTGTGTGTGTGTGTGTGTGTGTGTGTGTGTGTGTGTGTGTGTGTGTGTGTGTGTGTGTGTGTGTGTGTGTGTGTGTGTGCCTTGATACCTGTGCAAGTGCCAGGGTGTGTGTGTGTGTGTGTGTGTGTGTCTATTATATGCTTGTGAGGGCTAAATGTCCCCACAAACATAGTAGAAATTGAAAAACCGACACTGTCCTGGTCCTCACAAGAGAAATGGTTTTTTTTTTTTTTTTTTTTAAATAAAGTGATTTGGGGAGCTAGGCTTACAATTAGGAAAAGACTCAGGTTGGTGTTATGGTTTGTATTTAGGATTAAGCATTTATAAGTAAGGTTTAGGGTTAGGGTTAGAGTTATAGCATATACTGTCGGGAAACCTCGAAACCTCACGTGCAAAACTGTTACTTTTCAGGATTGTTATTCAAAAGCATTAGCAGGTCGACAAGCTCAAAACGCGTCGCGTTTCAGGCTTGCAGATCTGCTACGCTTGATGCTTTTGTGTGACGCTGTGGTACGATCAAGTAGGGGGTTAATTTACGAAAAAACACAAAAAGAGCTTTTTGCCCGACAGCAACAATATAAATGTGTGTGTGCATATATGAGTGCATACAGTACATATATGGCTGAGCCGATCATGCGTGGTTTTTCATAGGACATTGTGTTTAAGGCAACTTTTTAAACCCTCCAGTGTAAATGTGATTACATCAGGAAGCCAACCAGTGTTGAATGTGAGCGTGAATTTGATTCTGAGAGGGTCAAAATGTACCCGTTGCACACTTACACAAGGACTTCAACTTGGTGGGTTGTCTTGTAGCCACACAGCAATGTGTGGTATTTCGCTAATTACGTTTAAATCCGAAATAATTAACCCCTCCGACATTGGAATGAGTACATGGCCAGGGCTAGGGGCTCATGGCCCGTTAAACAAAAGGGTGTCATGCTAATTTTATTTCCGTTTTCCACGGACGGGGAAGTCCCCTGGAAGCGGCTCCATTTATCAGTCGGTGTTTGGTTTATATATGTGTGTGTGTGTGTGTGTGTGTGTGTGTGTGTGTGTGTGTGTGTGTGTGTGTGTGTGTGTGTGTGTGTGTGTGTGTGTGTGTGTGTGTGTGTGTGTGTGTGTGTGTGTGTGTGTGTGTTGTGTTCTATGTTGTTCCAGCAGCGAAGCACAGGAGGAAATATGCTTCAAGCCCATCCGTTTTCACTCAGAGGAAACCCTATCGCTCAAATCTGTCTGTCTTCAAGTGCTGGCCTGCAGAGAAAGCTGTGTGTGTGTGTGTGTGTGTGTGTGTGTGTGTGTGTGTGTGTGTGTGTGTGTGTGTGTGTGTGTGTGTGTGTGTGTGTGTGTGTGTGTGTGTGTGTGTGTGTGTGTGTGTGTGTGTGTGTGTGTGTGTGTGTGTGTGTGTGTGTGTGAGAGAAGCGTATGTCTTTGTAATCATTCCATACACAGTGAGGTTGTTCCACATAGTCTTATGTCCACCCCCCACCCCACATCAACCCTATATATTCCTTCCTGCCATGACGGTCAAGCGAGGGGTTGAGGGGGGGTGGGCTTATTGCATAAGCAGGCTAGACGGCGCGCTTTGGGGGGTCACATACAGAGAGAGAGAGAGAGAGAGGGGAGTAGCAAATAGAGGAAAGAAACTTGGGGATAAAATGGGGTACAAGCTTGTATATCTGAGTTTCGGTGCACACAATTATGTATTAATCAGTCTTGACCTCTTCAATCCTATATGCACATAATTTGTTGACCCCAGGGCTCTATACTTGGTCCACTCCTTTTTATCCCTCTACACCAAATTGGGCAGAAACGTAAATTACGTAAATGAACGCCTTACTTGTTCACACTACATGTGAGGTTTCCACCCGACAGAGATGAAATATCCCTGCAGAAAAACAACCATTTACAAGCACGTAGCTTGAAGATCGGCTATGTTCGCCGAATATTCGCTCCCAGAAGGGGTTCTTGTAGTTTTTTAAGATGGAAATGCAAGAACAAGAGGCTTGCATTTTTCAGGTAAACCCAACCAGCATGTTGCTTTTAACTCAGAAGAAACGCCTGCATGGTTTGTACAGCTGCGCGTTTTTGTTGGTTCGAGGTGTGTCTTCTCAAATCAGAGGTTCTCAGGAGAAGGGGAGAGACAGGGAGAGGACGGAGGGGTGGGTTGGGGTGGGGAGGGGTTGAAAGGGGGGGGGGGGGGTCCTGTGGGTTCAGTTTCCCCCCGCATGGCTGTAATCTAATTTTGGGGTGAAAATCAAGGGTCCAGCCTGTTGCTTTCAGGGAGTTTGCGCTGCAGGAAGCTGCAGTGAACGGGGAGTTGGATGAAGCCCTCATGCAGAAGGGATCAGATCGGTATCTGTGGCTCTTCCTGAGCGCTACGGTCGGCTGCGGGGGTGGGGGGTCGCGGTGGGGGGCGTGGGGGGGGGGGGGGTATTAGACATCAAAGACCCCTGGGTCCAAAGGGCTTTGAGGTCACCTGAGGGGGTCACCGTGTGTGGCCAAAAGCTTTGTCTCGAAACGTGAGAGCCGTTTACCATGGCAGCTCAGGCAGTCTGTCTTAATTGAGTTGTTCTGCAGAGCGGAGTGTGGATATTTGTGTCATTTTCATATCAAATTGGTTGAAGAGAGTGATGAACAATGAATCCTTAACCATATGAACCCCATTTTATCCCCCATGCAGTTTCTAGCTTTATCTTTCCTCTATTCGCCACTCCTCTCTCTCTATAGTGTTTGAAAATATACAGTAGTGTTTGGAACTATCAGTAGTGTTTGGAACTATCAGTAGTGTTTGGAACTATCAGTAGTGTTTGGAA
Source organism: Gymnoscopelus braueri (assembly GCF_963280865.1). Classification (NCBI taxonomy): domain Eukaryota; kingdom Metazoa; phylum Chordata; class Actinopteri; order Myctophiformes; family Myctophidae; genus Gymnoscopelus; species Gymnoscopelus braueri. The sequence continues at coordinate 61,443,666 of NC_137603.1, forward strand.
CTATCAGTAGTGTTTGGAACTATACAGTAATGTATGGAACTATACAGTAGTGTTTGGAACTATCAGTAGTGTTTGGAACTATACAGTAATGTATGGAACTATACAGTAGTGTTTGGAACTATCAGTAGTGTTTGGAACTATACAGTAATGTATGGAACTATACAGTAGTGTTTGGAACTATCAGTAGTGTTTGGAACTATCAGTAGTGTTTGGAACTATACAGTAATGTATGGAACTATACAGTAGTGTTTGGAACTATCAGTAGTGTTTGGAACTATACAGTAATGTATGGAACTATACAGTAGTGTTTGGAACTATCAGTAGTGTTTGGAACTATACAGTAATGTATGGAACTATACAGTAGTGTTTGGAACTATCAGTAGTGTTTGGAACTATCAGTAGTGTTTGGAACTATACAGTAATGTATGGAACTATACAGTAGTGTTTGGAACTATCAGTAGTGTTTGGAACTATACAGTAATGTATGGAACTATACAGTAGTGTTTGGAACTATCAGTAGTGTTTGGAACTATACAGTAATGTATTGAACAATGCAGTAATGTATGGAACTATACAGTGGTGTTTGGAACTATACAGCAGTGTTTGGAACTATACAGTAATGTTTGGAACTATACAGTAATGCATGGAACTATACAGTGGTGTTTGGAACTATACAGCAGTGTTTGGAACTATACAGTAGTGTTTGGAACTATACAGTAATGTATGGAACTATACAGTAATGTATGGAACTATACAGTAATGTTTGGAAAATTGGAACTATACAGTAATGTATGGAACTATACAGTAATGTTTGGAAAATTGGAACTTTACAGTAGTGTTTGGAACTATACAGTAATGTATGGAACTATACAGTAATGTATGGAACTATACAGTAATGTTTGGAAAATTGGAACTATACAGTAGTGTTTGGAACTATACAGTAATGTATGGAACTATACAGTAATGTATGGAACAGTACAGTAATGTATGGAACTATACAGTAATGTTTTTGAACAGTACAGTAATGTTTTGACATGTACAGTAATGTTTGGAACTATACAGTAGTGTTTGGAACTATACAGTAATGTTTGGAACTATACAGTAATGTTTTGACCTGTACAGTAATGTTTGGAACTATACAGTAGTGTTTGGAACTATACAGTAATGTTTGGAACTATACAGTAATGTTTGGAACTATACAGTAATGTATCTTTCTTTCACCTTGATTTATTCAGGAAGGACAATTGAGAGCCAGCTCTCTTTTCCAATGTCGCCCTGATTACAGTGTACAAAGCATACAATTTAAACATAAATACATTATAGTATGGAACTATACAGTAGTGTTTGGAACTATACTGCAGTGTTTGGAACTATACAGTAATGTTTGGAACGATACAGCAGTGTTTGGAACTATACAGTAATGTTTGGAACTACACAGCAGTGTTTGGAACTATACAGTAATGTTTGGAACTATACAGTAATGTTTGGAACTATACAGTAATGTATGGAACAATGCAGTAATGTTTTGAACTATGCAGTACTAGTGTTTGGAACTATTGGTCGCTTCATGGAAAACATTACTTCCACATTCTTCTTGTTCTTGTTGAGCACACCTAAATAAATTACAAATAATCTGTAAGTTGGACTTTGAATACTTTAGTAACAGTTTGTAAAAAATACAGAGGTACAGTTATTCAATAATGCTAAAAGGATAACCCAAAAAGCCATGAAGGCTTGTTTCCATTGTTTGGCAATACATAAATAGTTTATATTATATGAATATTCTTTGTTCACAACAGAAGTCTATGGGAGTGTCTTAACACACTCTCTCTCTCTCAATACTGAGTTCAAATATTAAAGGGTCTACACCATGAATTGTAACTTTTTCTTCTTTTTTGTGTGTTTTTGGTCTCCCCTACCTCTCTTCTATCCCCAAAAATACCCCAGTTTGAACACTCAGGCTTTCACAGCAAATCTGGGGTTTTCTGTAAATTAGTCTCAAAACAGGCCAAACTGATTTGCACCCTGACGTGACGTCACGTCAGGGTACAATCCGTCCCGTTTTTCAGTTCCAAACCCAATTATTATTATTATTATTTTTTTCCCTTATTATTATTTTTTTCTCACAGAACCAGGAGATAACATTCATACAAACTGGCTCAATAGCGCCCTGTGCCAAACAGGACAATGTGGTATTGCAGGTGAAAGTGCTTTATAAGCCAGAGAGAAGTTAGTTGGAATGAGTATATCTGAGGCTTGATTTAGGCTCAAACCTTTTGAAAAACGTTTGAGGGACATAAACAATATGATATTAAATATTATTATTCTTTTTTAAATTCATGGTGTAGATCCTTTAAATGATCCCTTCCAATTGGTTGACGGGAATGACATTTCTTGTTCTATTGTCAGTATTCTGTAGCCTCTTCTCTTCTCTTCTCCTCTCTCCTCTCCTCTCCTCTCCTCTCCTCTCCTCTCCTCTCCTCTCCTCTCCTCTCCTCTCCTCTCCTCTCCTCTCCTCTCCTCCCCTACCTCACCCCTGCCCCTGCCTCTCCCTTGTGTTCCTCCACCCCTGATAATGTTATCAGAGAGGTGGAGACTCAAACGGACACAGTAGTGTCCTCTCTTGTGGTGTTTTCAGCTGAACTTCTCATCCAGAGCAACTTGAGGGAGGAGGTCACTGTTGGCCATTTCTTACATTCAGCAACTAGTTTCAAGGTATAAATAAATATCTCCATATTTTAACGTTTTTAGTAATTTTGTAATTTAACACCCCACTACTTGATCAAACTACAGTGTCACACAAAAACATCAAAAGTAGCAGATCTACAAGCTCGAAACTCGGTGCAAAGCCCTGCACTTTGAGCTTGTACATCTGCTACTTTTGCTACTCTTGAATTTGAATCCTGAAAAGTAACAGTTTTGGACGTATGTGGTTTCCACCCGACAGAGACGATATACAGTATATATATACAATCTACACAGCACTGTCATTTTAGAGGGCCATAATGCGGCCGCAGTTCATAGCAAACACATTAGGAGTCACAAAACAACACTTTGCACTTTATGCCTGAAGGGACCTTCACTGGTTTATATACAGTGAGATAGTGTAGTGCACATTGTTATATTGTCTCTGTCGGGTGGAAACCTCATATGTCCAAAATGGTTACTTTTCAGGATTCAAATTCAAAAGTAGCAAAAATAGCAGATCTACAAGCTCAAAACGTGTCACTTCGCACCGTGCTTCGAGCATGCAGATCTGCGACTGTTGTGTGACACTGTAGTATGATCAAGTAGGTCGTTCGTTTACGAAACAACACAAAAAGTTAGAATATGGAGATAAGAGGTTTCTGCCCAACAGCAACGATATGTCACAAAATCTCAAAAGAATGGGGCGCCCACTGGCCTAGTGGTCCAGGCGCTTACCACATATAGGCTCTAATATATTTGAATCCCGATCCCGACAACCTTTGCTGCGCATCACTCCCCGTCTCCCTGTTTCCTGTCAATCTCCACTGGTATTATCAATAAAGGCAGAAAAGGCCCCAAAAAATCTCAAATGAACGAACGGGTGAAATCATGAAACACGGGGGAAAGAAGGTCTTTCGAGAGATGATTACAATCATTTGCAGAATCATCATAATCTGCCTGACAGCGATGATATCTGCGTTGTGAGCTTGTAGATCGGCTATTTTCACTACTCTTGTGGAGCAGTAAAAGTATATTTACAGAAAAACAGTGGGGGGTCATTTCTTTTGGCAAGCTAGAAGACTAGTCTAGGTCCAGTTGCAAATTGCAGACAGGTGCTCTTTTATGGCGGGGTAGGGAGTCAGACATTTTGATGGCTGTTGGTAGAGCATTCAACATTTTGGTGGCATAATAGTAGAATGAATGAATTCATCCCTATGTTTGTGCCGAATCTGGGGGGAATGAGATCAGTGGAGCTCCCTCTGGTGTTGTGCCTGTGGGCGTTTCTCAGTCTTTTAAGTAGTTAGACAGGTACATGGGCACTGGTCCCTTGAGTATCTTTGAAAACCAGGCCTGGCTTAAAAATGGGGTCTGTAGAAACTAATGGGTGACGTCACGGCTCCCGTCGTCCATTGTTCTTTTTTTACAGCCCTCCTCCATTTCAACGTTGTAACACCAAACGTGCTCAGGGAGAGAGAGAGAGAATATGCATTACTTTGGCATCGCACACTGGAGAGCGCCGTTCCCACAGGCCGGGGACATGCATTGGTTCATGCATTGGGGTGGGGTGCATGCAGCGCCAGGCCGGGCTGCTGCGTCCGTGAAGACTATGTGTGGTCCTCCCTCCATCGTCCCCCCCCTATTGCAGGGTCTCGCTGGTAGGGGCTCACCTCCAACAATCAGGGCCTTCATGGGGGCTGTAATGACAAAATGAAAGCCAGTTGTGTGTCTGCAGACGGGTAATGACTTTCAGAGCCCCGTGGAAATGCTGGGCTCAATCCAAATGCACACTGCTAGTCCCTCTGCCTCTCTCTCTCTCTCTCTCTCTCTCTCTCTCTCTCTCTCTCTCTCTCTCTCTCTCTCTCTCTCTATCTCTCTCTCTCTCTCTCTCTCCCCCAATCTCTCTGTCTACATCAGTGGTTCTCAAACTTTTTCGTGCCAAGGACCCCAAAATTGATATGTATTCGGCCGCGGACCCCCATCTGAAAATGTTTTGTGCCAGGGGACGCCCAGAAGAGAAGATTTGCTAGAAATCTTCCAAACATTTTCGAGATTTTTCAAAAGAGAATAGCAGATGTATAGAAGCTCGCAGCTCCGCACGAAGTGACGCGCTGTGAGCTTGTAGATCTGCTATTTTTTAATAGCCAACGTATTTATGGATAAGTGTTTAAAATGATTGTGATGCTACGTTAACTACTTTTCCTGGGGATCACCTGGAACCCCCTCCCAAGGACCCCTTGGGGTCCCCGGATCCCACTTTGAAAACCACTGGTTTATATCATCAGAAAAAATCATCTCTGTTCAATAAAAGTTTTTTTCTTGCTATATTTTTGACCTCATTTAGTTTTCCATACTATGAACTAAACACACAGATCCTACAGAATTTGGGTAGAACCAGTCACTTCACTTCCTTGTTGACAGGATGCACGGTGGTGTGTTGGCTATTGGGGGGGGGGGGGGGGGGCGCTTGTTTTGTTTCACTCAATGTCCTTGCCTTACTTCCTCATTCATTTAGTGAGGGCTCTGACTGGCATTCGGTGTGTGATGTCACACCTCGTCCGAGTTGTGTGTCCTGCATCAAACCGGTGAAGACCAGAGTTTAGTAGTAAAACTATATGAATGCTTTGGAGGTATGCAGAGCACAAGAAACTACCCGGACTTTCCCACTTTCACAGGTAAGCTGTGAAAACAAACCTTTTGAGGGAGTGGGTAAGTCCATTTGAACACATTGACACATTAAATGTGTAATTAACACATTTTGTGAGGCTGTATTAACACATTTTGCTGGGGACTCCCTGGAACCCCTTCAAGGACCCCTGGGGGTCCCCGGACCCCCCTTTGAGAACCACTGCTTCAGTGATATGAACAGGCTGTCTAGGTTAAGAGCAGCAGCTGTTTACATCAATGCAAATTCAACCAGAACCATAAACAAGGCTATTGTTTCATGCCGATGGTGTTGACCTCCACGGAGGACCTTCCTTTCCTCTTCCTTTCGTCTTGGAACCAGAGGGAAGGACAGAAAGACGTCTAAAAATAAAGATGTGCCATGATTTTTCACCGGTCCACACCCTGACGAGGCCGAGTGCACACAGCAGCAATCTGAGCGAGCAGGTAGAAATGAAAAAGAGAAAAGCTCTAATTATATCTCCATATTTTTACTTTTTGTGTTTTTATTTTGCAAATGAACACCTTACTTGATCATACTACAGTGTCACACTAAAGTAGCAGATCCGTACGCTCGAAACGCGTCGCTTCGCGCCGTGTTTCTTGTCGAACTTGTCGATCTGCTACTTTAGCTGTTTTTTTATTTGAGTCCTGAAAAGTAACAGTTTTGGACATTTCCACCCGACAGAGACGATATCAAAGCTCTTTCACAGAGTTGTGGATCATTTGCTGAGAGAGAGAGAGAGAGAGAGAGGAGAGAGAGAGAGAGAGAGAGAGAGAGAGAGAGAGAGAGAGAGAGAGAGAGAGAGAATAAAGGTGGGTGTGTTGGTGGGAGGGAGGAGTGATTGTGGGAATCGGGGACCTTGCCCAGACGGAGAACACATGCTGGTGAAACAGGACTCCCGAATTCCAACAGGCTTCCTAATCACTCGCTTTCCATTTAAGAGAAACAGAGAGAGAGAGA
>NC_137603.1:61452478-61484978 GCF_963280865.1 Gymnoscopelus braueri
CCAGGGACCCCCAGAAGAGAAGATTTGTGTAAAAAAAAGTCTAAATGATTAAAAAAGACAAATATAGCAGATGTGCAAGCTTGCAGCACGGCAGGAAGTGACGTGCTGTGAGCTTGTAGATCTGCTATTTTTGAGAACCGCTGTTCTAAATCCTAAGAGTTTTTTGAAAAACATATGTTGCCATATATTATGTATGGCTAAAATCTAAAATGACACCGATGCTTTCCCGGTTTTGATGGATTAAACTCCGTTGGAGGAGAAGCATTGTTTGTGAACCGTCTCGTCTTTTCTCTCAGGGGTTTTTGGCTCTCGTTGGGTGGCACAATTACAGCTTGTCTTTAAAGTGGAAGTGAGCAAAGCCCTGGGCTCTGCAGAGGATAGGTATGAACAGCGGTTGGGCTTTTGTAGCATTCAAGCAACATCCTTATAACCACATGAAACCTATAGCGGCCCCTATATTCTGGGGGGTGAACATTCGGTAAAAAAACAGAAATAGCCGATCTACAAGCTCGATAGTCGATTCTACGAGCTCACAATGCGCCGCAAAGGGCAACGCATTGCGAGGTTGGTAGATCGGATTTTTTTTTCAGCAAAGGGATTCATTTTAACCGCTTTAATTATATTTTATACTTTGGCTATGAAAAAAAATAGCAGATCTACAAGCTCATAGTGCAGCACGAAGTGACGAAGTGAAAAATCATGAACATTCGTGCAAATCTTTGAATATGTATTTATATGTTTAAAGCGATTTTTTTAACTCAAATTGCGGACATAATGTTATTATAGAGCCGTGGGGGATCCCGGTCGACTAAGTATAGGGTTGAAGGGTATAAACATGCATCATTCACACAGCTGAATTTGTTCTGCATTCCTGAGGATTTGGGAGCAATTAGAAATGGAAATGTTTTTTTTTTTTTTGTGTTTTGTTTTTCCCGTTTTGTTTTAGTCTTTTTTTTTGTTGAGCGATTCATCCCTCTAAACATAGCATTATGCAACCAGTAATCTGAGAGCACAATAGTTTTCAGCTCAATTAGTTTCGTCAGCCGGTTCCAACATGAGCCGGTGAATGAGTCAGATATGAGACCAGTGATTCTCAAAATGCGGTCCGGGGACCCCCAGGGGTCCTTGATGGGGTTCCAGGGGGTCCCCAGCTGAAGTAGTTAATGTAGCATCATTGTCATTTTAACCACTTTATCCATTTATACGTTGGCTATTCAAAAAATAGCAGTAGCGAGCTTGTACATCTGCTATTTTTGAACATTTTTGAAAAATCTCAAAAATGCTTGGAAGAATTTGAATAATTTAGATTTGTTTTAAACATTACTTCTATTCTCGGGGTCCCTGGCACAAAACATTTACAGATGTGGGTCTACAGCCAAATATATATATCAATTTGGGGCTCCTTGACATGAAAAAGTTTGAGGACCACTGGATTGGACAACAGGAACAGCTGTTGAGTTCTTATAGACACTGTATTGTAACACAGGTCAGCCTGCACTGAAGAACACAGAACTGTGTCTGGGACAATAAGAACAAACTGACGTCAGAAGAACATAAAAACAACACACTGGAGCGGCTCACTGGAGCCTCATTATTAACCCATTAAGACCTGAGGCCGATTCTACAAATGCCTTCTAAATCAGTAGTTCTCAAACTACAGGGACCCCCAGAAGAAAGGATTTGTGTTAGACAGTTCTAAATGATTCAACATTTTTCAAACACTGATCAAGATTTTTTTTTAATATTCAAAAATAGTAGATGTACAGTACAAGCTTGTAGATCTGCTAGTTTTTTTGTAGCAAACATATAAATGGATAAAGTGGTTGAAATGATTGTGATGCTGTATTAGCACATTTCACTGGGGACCCCCTCAAGGTTTCTACTGCATCTTCCAGTACATATATATATATATATATATATATATATATATATATATATAAGATATATATAAAGAGTCAAAGAAAGAGGCTTATATATAATTGTCCAAGCTGCTCCGGTGTGTTCTTCTTCTGATGCTGTCCCGCTCCTATGACCGACCGGAACCGCTCCTATGACCGACCGTAACCGGTCTTCACCTGGTCGAGGCGTGGCACAACTCCCTTTCTTCTGACGTAATAAGCAGTCCGGCAGTGCCTTGCCATGTTCTGTTCGGCAGTTCTTGCACCCCCAACATGTTCTTACTTACCGAACTCCTCCCTATAACTTAACGTTGTGTGTGACTGGTCAGACACTCAATAAATGAATGAATGAATCCATCAACCAATCAATCAACGAATCAATGAATTTTGATTTGATTGATTGATTGAATACTTTATTAACAGTTTGCAAAAGGTGCAGAGGTACAGTTATACATGAAAGGATAACACAAAAAGCCCTGAGGGCTTGTTTCCATTGTGGTCCTGTGTATTCAATTCATCAAGACATATAAAGATGTACAATACTATACAAGAAATAATAGGAGCAGTAAAAGTATATTTACTGAAAAACAGTGGGGGGGTAATTTCTTTTGGCAAGCTAGAAGACAGGTGCTCTTTTATGGTGGTTTTGAAGGAGGGTAGGGAGGGAGTCACAGTTTTGATGGCTGTCGGTAGAGCATTCCGCATTTTGGTGGCATAACAGTTGAGATGACTGGAGCTCATGAATGAATAAAATAATACATTAAAATGTTCCTGTGTTGTCTTAAGACACGTCCCTTACAGGATTATAATAAAGACACCAAAATAACGTAATTATACAATGTTTCATTCATTTCCATCCTCCCACGATCCTATTTTTATCAGCCCCCAGAAGGACGGGATAGCCTTGGTCACATCACTAACAGCACTAACACACTAGTTTATAATAGATACGACTTCACATAGTTTTCTGTTTTGAAGGACTCTGTTAAAGTATCATGATATGATACAAACCATGCAGGATTGTATGGCACACGCGCGCGCGCACACGCACACACACACACACACACACACACACACACACACACACACACACACACACACACACACACACACACACACACACACACACACAGCTCCATGCTCCAACATGTCTTCCATTATTAGTAAAAGACCCTTTGTGGTCAGTAATGACCAGGTCAGCCTGCACCCTGGACCTTTAAACATCCCCACAGTATTTAGACTTGGCTCAAGCTCACTCAAAGTAGACTGTGTGTGATTTCATTGCCGCAAATGAGATTATAGTGGGACCCGTGTTTAAGACGTTTGTGTTTTCTTCCCAGACGCCACATATTTCTTTGAGTGAACGGACACGGCCGATGACCCCCATGCTGCCTGGATGGACGCACGGCGCGGCAGAGAGGAAGCGGGTAGACAATGACCCCTTGTGATCCGGCCGAAACGCTGAAGACATGGATGGCTCTGTTGGAATGACAGCTATGCAGCGTGATGTCACGATGTTCGTAGGATAAGACGATATCGTTGCTGTCAGGGCAGTGGTAGAATAAGTACTCAAATTCTTTACTTAAGTAAAAGTACCAATACTGCAATAGAGAAGTACTCTGTTACAAGTAAAGTTTACTTGGTACACTTTCCTCTTCTACTCCGGATTTGAACCCGGTTTCCTGAGCAAGTGTTAGTATTTTTACCATTGAGCTAATAGAGCCTGCCTGCTTGCTCAGGGGATGAATTTAATCTTGACCATCAGGTCAAAATTCGTGTCAGATCATAACATAACATACTCTACCATACAGATTGTATGAGTTATATTGTATTAACATACTCTACCATACAGATTGTATGAGTTATATTGTATTAACATACTCTACCATACAGATTATATAAGTTATATTGTATTAACATACTCTACCATACAGGTTGTATGAGTTATATTGTATTAACATACTCTACCATACAGATTGTATAAGTTATATTGTATTAACATACTCTACCATACAGATTGTATAGTTACATAGTGCCGCTTTAATCTAACCTATAGATTCTAAAGATTATGGGGGTCCCTGGCACCAAATCTTTTCAAATGGGGGTCCGCGCCTTAAAAGAGAACCACTGGTTTAGTCGTCAAATACCATTTATATGTCTATGACTATCAGAAGACTAATAGTGATTTGGGTAGAGGACAGCCCTAAATAGTTACACAATAGTAAAGCAACTGTGTAGATTAAAACGTGAAACGTTTGTATTAGAGGTTAAAGCAACAGTGATAGGGACATAAAGCCTCCATCTGTAATCACACCGCGCGATAAATCTGTATTTAAAGGCATTCCAGTGTTGACAGGACCCTTCCAGTCCCTCCAGAGTGCTTCATCACAGCATTTTAAAGTGTCTTCATGGGGGGGAGAGAGAAGCAGCCCGCCTGTGTTAGCCATCAAGAAATGGGTCCCGGGACTTGTTTTGACTGACACTCTGTTTGCCCCGGCGGCTTTTAAAAAACGAGCCCCGCCGCTAACCTTTCCCACATGCCAGAGTTAAAGTTTAGCAGGGCCGACCCTCCCTAATGCTGCCTGCACGGGCAGGAATGAACTAGCTAACAGGTTGAGTGTCTCCGGCAGTCAGTGCTGGGAGAGAGAAAATGCTCCGTGAGAGACGTATATATACGTAGGGGCCGGCCGCCACATTCCTGGCAGCTTTTTTTTCCCACACCCGCGGAGTGGAGCAAAGACTAGCAGAGAGATGAATGCTATCTTATCTTGCTCGGCGCACATGAGCAGACACATATGTTACACTATGTATGTCAGCATTGTGTGCTTTGTTTGTATCAGTGTTGCCGCCATGGGGAGGTCAGAGGGGTTAATGCAGAGAGGTTTGGATCCATGTCCTTTGATTTCCATTCAGGTTTCCTCTCTCTCACCTCAAAGCGGGGTCTGGGACCACCACTCTGTAAACCCCCCCCCCTCCAGTTCATTCATCCATTTGTAACTCTGAGAGTTAAAGTTATACGGTGTAACTTTTTCCAATTTAACGTTTTTTCACTTTCACTTGAACGTATATATATGCAAATGTGTTTATTTATACAGTATCTACTACTATACTGTTCCGTTGTTACTGCTTTCCAGTGGTGGAAAAAGTACTCAAATGTTTTACTTAAGTAAAAGCCCCCCCAAAGTGACCCTGGGGGTCCCCGGACCCCACAAACACTGGTCTACACTGGTCTAAAATAATGTCTTCGTTGAAGATAGCCGATCTACAAGCTCGCAAGGCGCCTTGTGAGCTTGTAGATCCGCTATTTCCACAGAATGTCGGCCACAGATTAGGGACGCTAGGGTTCATGTGGTTAAGGCTGCAGGGTCACATGTGCATCAGAGGTGTCACATGTTGACGTGTGGTTTCAACCTCAACCAATCACATTCCAGCTCCGTTCAGGTGGGCAGTGGAAAAGCCCCTTGTGTGTGTGTGTGTGTGTGTGTGTGTGTGTGTGTGTGTGTGTGTGTGTGTGTGTGTGGTATGTGTACGTGTACGTGTACGTGTACGTGTACGTGTACGTGTACGTGCGTACATTTGTACATTTGTGTGTCTGTGTACTTGCGCGCGTGCATGTGTTTATCGTTGTGTTTGTGTGCGTGCGCACGTGAGCGTGTATGCGTGAGTGAGTGTGAGCGAGTGCATGCATCCGTCCTTGCGTGTGTGTCCACGCGCATGTGTGTTTGTGTGCGCGCATACGTGTGTGTGTGGTCGTGTGTGTGCTTACATTTGCGTGTGTCTGCGTGCATGCGTAAGTCCATGCGTGTGTCCATGCGTGTGTGGTTGTGTGTGCACATGCGTGTGTCATGTGTGTGGTCGCGTGTGAGTGCGTGTATTTGTGTGTGAGCAAACGTGCGCTCGTGTGTGTGTGTGTATGTATGTTCATCTGTGCGTGTGTGTGTGTGTGTGCGTGTGTGTGTGCGTGTGCGTGTGCGTGTGCGCGTGCGTGCGTGCGTGCGTGCGTGCGTGCGTGCGTGCGTGCGTGCGTGCGTGCGTGCGTGCGTGCGTGCGTGCTTGCGTGCGTGCGTGCGTGCGTGTGTGTGTGTGTGTGTGTGTGTGTGTGTGTGTGTGAACCCTACATAGCTCCCCTCAGCCAGAGGCCATATTGTGTGTGTGTGTGTGTGTGTGTGTGTATCTGTTAGTGTGTGTGTGTCTTCCTGAATGTGTAATCAGAGCCAGCCAGCGGGCTTTCCCCTGCATAACTGTAGCATTGCAGCGGGGTCAAGCAGGGGTCATCATGCAAATGTTATGCAAAACCTGCAAACTTATGGAAATCTAATAACACAGAAAAGACCACCCTAAGAAGGAGGAGGGGGGGGGGGGATTTTAAACATGTGGTTCTCAAACAGTTTCGTGCCAAGGACCTAACAAACTAATATGTATTTGGCCGCGGACCCCCATCTGAGAAGATTTTGTGCCAGGGACCCCATACAACATAAATATTCAAAAAATGACCATGTTTTTACAAGATATCTTGTAAAATGATGCATATATGGTTAAAGTGGTTAAACAGATTGTGAGCCTATATTAACTCATTTTGCTGGGGACCACCTGGAGAACCCCTTAAAGGACTCCTGGGGGCCCCCAGACCCCACTTTGAGAACCACTGTATTATATAATGGTGAGCTGAACAGTTTTTCTCCAAGGCAAGTGGGAGGGGCCACTTGCCCACTTCCACCTACTGATAAGTCTGGGGAAATGGGCCTTCAACGGCCAAGGACCCCTTAGCTGAGAGAGAGATGAAGCAGGTACCCCAATATATCGTATAAAATTGTGTTGCTTAAACTTTTTCATAGATTTCAATGATAGTTTCATAGACTTGTTTGACAACATTATCATCATTTGTTATTGTTTTGTTACGGGGCCAGAGCTCAGCTCTGGACCTGTTTTAATGTTCCCCTCTTTTTTCTTCTCCCACTTTTGGCAGTTCTGGCTGAACCGTGCATACGCTTTTTACGAAACTTGGCCATATGGTAGATGGTCATGAAAAACTATCAAGAAATAATTCTCACAATCTTTCGTCAAAAGGTGGCGCTATAGCAAAATGCCAACTTTGAACAGGTACAACTCATGCCCTGTTTGACCTACAGCCATGAAACTTCAATATACATATGCGTCTACTCATGATCAACAACTTTCACACTCTGACTTTTGACCTCTGACCTTTAGATCTCCCACCATTTTGAATTATATGAAAAACAGTTAAAACCTATCTCCTCCTGGGATTTTTGACTAATCTGCACGACACGTTTTACACATGAACTTTGGACCTATGCCGACAAACATGTGCAAAAGATTTTCCATAAGTGAAAAAAATAAGCTTTAATGAGCCAATGAATATTGCAGTTTTATGACAATTATTCATCTGCCCCTAACACATACATGCAGACTCACATTTCTTTGAAACTTTGCGGTAATGTTGAGGGTCATTCCAAATATCACTGAAACCAATCTTACTCCAATTGGTCAAAGGGGGGCGCTATAGCGATTTTTTGAAAATGACTGTATCAATGAATACATGTGCAAACGGTAAAGATAACATGAAATGCTTATTTGAGAGTATGTTTTTTCAATGACGTACTTCATTGTGAAAATAGCCGATCTACAATCTCACAACTTTTCAGATAGCAACGTTTTGTGAGCTTGTAGATCGGCTGCTTTCACTGGTTTCGGTTTCGAGGAGACATACAATTTCTCTATTGGTAAATGGTTTGTGAACGAGTGATATTAGTGTTAGTGTTAGTGTGAATTCTTTTTTCACTGGTTCTGGTCTGTTGGTCCAATGGCGTCTCGCTTCAGCATCAGCCTCTGAATCCAAGGTCGCCAGTTCAAGCCTCAACTCTTGCTGGCTACTTTTCAATTGTATCGCACAAAACATGACTGTATCAATTAATGCATGCGCAACTGTTAAAGGTAACATGAAATGCTTCTTGGAGAGAGTATTTTTTGCAATATATGACAAAATTGTGAAAATAGCCGATCTACAATCTCACAACTTTTCAGATAGCAACGTGTTTCTGAGCTTGTAGATCGGCTGCTGTGTTATCTCTTTTTTCACAGGTCTTGTCTGTTGGTCCAATGGCTTCTCCCTTAAGTGAGTGCCTCATGACTGCAAGGTTGCCGGTTCAAGCCTCACTTGGTGCAAACTCATTTAAGTTGAATTGCAAAAAACATGAATGTATCAATGAATACATGTGCAAAGGGTAAAGATAACATGAAATGCTTATTTGAGAGGGTATGTTTTTGCAATGTACGACCTACTTCATCCTGAAAATAGCCGATCTACAATCTCAAAGCTTTTCAGATAGCAACGTGTTTCTAAGCTTGTAGATCGGCTGCTTTCACTGGTTCACTTTTATCTTCAACAGACAACCTCAGCCTGTACAAAGCTATAGCACTATAGGTAGTGTTGCAGCCTGTCAATCCGAAGGTTGAGGGTTCGATTCCTGTTAATGGCAATAGGTTGAGATATCCATTCTGCTTCCATCTCTCTTCAATCTATTATGTTTCCAAGTCTCTCTCTCTCTCTTCAATCTATTCCGTTTCCATGTCTGTCTCTCTCGCTCTCTCCCTCTCTCTCTTCAATCTATTCCGTTTCCATGTCTCTCTCTCTCTTCAATCTATTCCGTTTCCATGTCTCTCTCTCTCTTCAATCTATTCCGTTTCCATGTCTCTCTCTCTCTCTCTCTCTCTCTCTTCAATCTAATCCGTTTCCATGTCTCTCTCTCTCTCTCTCTCTTTCTTCAATCTATTCCATTTCCATGTCTCTCTCTCTCTTTCTCTTCAATCTATTCCGTTTCCATGTCTCTCTCTCTCTCTTTCTCTTCAATCTATTCCGTTTCTCTCTCTCTCTCTTTCTCTTCAATCTATTCCGTTTCTCTCTCTCTCTCTTTCTCTTCAATCTATTCCTTTTCTCTCTCTCTCTCTCTCTTCAATCTATTCCGTTTCTCTCTCTCTCTCTTTCTCTTCAATCTATTCCGTTTCTCTCTCTCTCTCTCTTTCTCTTCAATCTATTCCGTTTCTCTCTCTCTCTCTCTCTCTCTCTCTTCAATCTATTCCGTCTCTCTCTCTCTCTTCAATCTATTCCGTCTCTCTCTCTCTCTTCAATCTAATCCGTCTCTCTCTCTCTCTCTCTCTCTATCTCTCTCTCTCTCTCTCTCTCTCTCTCTCTCTCTCTCTCTCTCTCTCTATTCACTGGCCCCGTATTATCGCTGCTTGCAGCTATATTTTACACTTTATCTTTGCTATTAATATGTGTTGGATTCATGTTAAGGTGTACTTGATCTGCTCTTTTTACCCGCCTAAAATAGACGATCTGCAAGCTCGGCGCAACACCTTGTGAGCTTGTATCTGCTATTTTCGCCGAATGTTCCTCCCGAGAATACGGATCTCGGGAGGACGGTTCGAAAAGAAAAAAAAACACAAACAGTGCCCTCCTTGTAGTAAATCTGAGGACACCTGTTGAAGACCCATGATCTAAATCACTGGTTCTCACACATTGTAGCTCAAGACCCAAAAGAGAAATTAGACGTTTGCCCGAGACCCAAACTAGTGAAAATAGCAGATCCACAAGCTGTGACTTGTGACTTAAAAAAAATAATAACTTTTCAAAATCTTTTGAAAAAAAAATAAAAAAAATACAGCATATGGCATGTTTTATGTAGGAAACAAAAAAGGGGATACTCGTGACCCATAAAAATCCCGGGACACACAAATGCGTCTAAATCAATATATGTGCTAGAACAGCTGCAAGAACGGCCTAACAAACCTACTCTATGCTCTCTATACTTTGAAGACCAGTCACCGTCCCAATATGAAAGACCACCCTTTCAAGTCTTTCGTTGTTGTTTTGTTTTATTTCAGAATAATTTCCACCCATTTTTAATCCATTCTTTGAATTTAGATGTAACCGTCAGTAGGCTATAGGCAGAGACTAATTAACCCACAATGCCTGTCGAGGGGGGTTTGGCATAGAGGACTGAGCCTGTGTGAAAAGTTGTGTTTATTTTTATGCATGGAAGAAGCGGGCACATGTCCTGATTAGACAGAACAAGAAAAAAAAAGAAACACAAATAAAAGAGGGCTTGGCAGCAGAGCCACATGAACCCATAGAATCCCTATTCTTGGCGTGAGCATTCAGTGAAAATAGCTTTTTAACCCCCAGGGGTCTATAGTAGGTCTGCTCCCTGTCTACACCAACGCGTGGTTTAACCACTTAAACCCTTTATTCTTAGTAAAACACACCTGAGTTGCAATTGTACTCCCCCCCCCCCCACCTTCATGCTAAATCTCTTCGCCAAAAAAAGCCAATCAGCTAGCTTAATTAGCTTGACTAATAGAGTACAGAAGTCCTGACGTCACTCGTTCATCCCCAGGTTCGTAAAGTAATTTCGCTATGGAGAATAACATTGGGTCATCATAGAATCATCTCATATAATAATTGTGGTCCAAAAATAAACAAACTGTCTCAGCGATATTGTCAGGGAGGAGGTTCTGTATCGTTTATGATAGTCAGTCACTTATATTTGATACAGTCTGTTTCTGGCGAAAATGTAACTTATTCGGCGGAAGTAACATTAGCGTTTTCTCACCGTCAGTTGATGCTTCATATCCATAAGAGTAAAACCGCCGGGGTCATTTGTTTATTTTTGGAACACAGTTCTTATTTGACGCGATATGGGGATTCAGAATGGGGGTGGAAAACCGCGAACCAGGTAGACAAACCTAGGATGTGTAAATTACGTCAGACTTCGGTGCTCTATGTTCCCCCCAGAATATGGAAGCTGGGGTTCAATAAATAATAAATTGGTGCAAAAATTGGTGCTCCTCGGAGCACAGGTGCCAGGTGAGGTAGGTTATTGTGGGCCAGCAATGTTCGGAATTCGCCAATCAGGATGGAATATGACGGATCCATCTTGATCACTTGACTATAGAGATAATGTGTACCGATTTGAGTGAAATTCGGATAATATTTGAAGGAGTAATGTCAATAACTGTTTTTCATATAAGTTGGCCTCCTGGTGGCGATATAAAAGGTTTTTCCTTGGCCTCTAGGGAGTGCAGGCAGTTTTTTTTTTTTATCCCACGATTTTGTAACCCTTTTTTCACCCAGTGCCAATTGCCTAAGCTTGTAATCCTGGGCACTACTCTCCCTCTGCCAGCTTGGGGAGAGACCCGAACTGAGCTCATGCTTCCTTCAACGCATGAGGAGTGAGCAGGCCGCTTCTTATCACCTGACAGGGGGGAGTTTCCCCGGTAGGACGTAGCACGTGGAAGGAACACGTTATTCCAACCAGTTCCTTTCCCCTCCATCAGGCACTCCGGTTGACCAGGGGGAGGCAGTTTAGAGACCAGTAGTACTGCATGTTTTTTTGTGAGGGTACCTACCCTAGGGGACACGGGGAGAACATGCAAATTCCACACAGAAAGACCCTTTCGCCTATACCCACTTAGGGTATGGGCACTGATGACGCTGAGGAGAGGACACGCCACCATGAGGCTGATTAGAACATTTTCAAGTTTTGTTTTGCAATAATCGGCCTCCTGGTGGCGCTATAACAGGCCCATGTGAAAAATTTGGGCCAGAGGTTCAGCTCTGGCATCCAGGGAGTGTGTGTGCACAGTTTCGCTGCGAGATGCGGAGATTAGCTGATCACAGTCGGACACAAGGACACAAGGACGGACGGACAGGGTGCAAAACACAGTCTCGGCCATGCCTTTCGGCCTGACGGAGACAATTACTACTGTGCAATCAGAGTCCACAGACTAGGTTTATGCTGAAGTTTTAAACAAGTGAATAATCTATTTATTTATTCTGATAAAGTTTTACTGTAAAATGACTCGGTCGGGTGGAAACCTCATATGTCCAAAACTGAACAGGATTCAATTTAAAAAATAGCTAAAGTAGCAGATCTACAAGCTCGAAACACGTTGCTTCGCGCTGCGTTTGGAGCTGCGTTTGGAGCTGCGTTTGGAGCTTGTGGATCTGCTACTTTGATCAAGTAGCGCATTAATTTACAAAAAAACACAAAAAGTTATATGGAGATAAGAGGTTACTACCCGACAGCGATGAAGCGTACAGTAAGTGGTCAGGCAGTGGTTAGAAACAGCTGCATAGATGTAAGTGAACATTTCGTACCTTAACCAAAATAAGAAAACAGAAACGGTTTTGATTTCAGCTGTACAAATAATCTATAATCTAAGTGGGACACGCCATTCCTGTCCAGTTTAGAAACTATAACCACAAAAGTGATTAAAAATAAATATGAACGCAGTAACAGCTGGTCGGATGTGTGAGTACGGTTTCGTTTTTTTGGGTGATAATTACACAAGGTGATGAACCTCCACTCAAAGAAACAGCAATTTGGTCCAAATGATAGTTAGAAGAAAGTAAAGATAGCACTGGTGTGGTCGTGTTGCGAGCACAGCGTTGCCTTTATGATGAGGCGGCGAATGGGAGCGTGCGACGTGGTAGGTTGTGGCTTTATTTACGCTCTCTGGGGTTTGTCTGTGTTGGATTTGCATGGTGCAGGGAGGAATGTGGGGTTGACGCGCCCATCATCCACCCTGTCTGTGCCATCGTGGAACCCAGAGGTTGTTGTGGGGGTCGAGAGTTGGGGGTCGCTGCGTGGGGACGCCTGAAGGCAGAGGCGTCGTGGCAAAAAAGTTACCACATATAGGCTCGAAAATAGCAAGAATTGCCGATCTACAAGCTCACAATGTGCAGCGTTGTGAGTTTGTGGATCTGCTATTTTCTGCTAGTTTTAACAAAACAATTGAATAAAATAACTTCTTGTTTTCTTCGGCTATAAGGACATGAGGTTAGACATTGATGAATGTTTTAAAGCGAACATTCTAACTCAAATCTTTGTTTCTGGAGGTCCCTGGCACAAGATATTTTTGAGATGGGGGTCGCGGCCAAATATATGTCATTTTGGGGGTCCTTGACATGAAATAGTTTGAGAACCACTGAATTAAGGACCTGAATTTTTAGGTTAAATGTGAATGCTAGGGGGTGGCAATTGCCCTCCCCCAGGACCCCGAAATGACAGCCCTGCTTGAAGGCCTTCCCATCGTGGCTGAGCACCCAACAAGCATGCTCACACACCATGACGTTTACTGCACACGTGTATACACATGTACAGCATGCGTTTAGTCTGAGTCATAGTTTAAAGGGATATTTCACTTTCAAACATGTTTGGGGTCATTTTAACGTCTACTCTGGCTTCTGTGAACGCCCCAGACAGTTTTAAAGTTGCCTAACCCTAGCCCCAGACAGTTTTAAAGTTGACTAACTCTAGCACCAGACAGTTTTAAAGTTGACTATTTCTAGCCCCAGACAGTTTTAAAGTTGCCTAACCCTAGCCCCAGACAGTTTTAAAGTTGCCTAACCCTAGCCCCAGACAGTTTTAAAGTTGCCTAACCCTAGCCCCAGACAGTTTTAAAGTTGCCTAATCCTAGCCCCAGACAGTTTTAAAGTTGCTTGATTCAGTATTTAGATACTGAATCAAGACATGCGGACAATCAGACACGCTGTGTCTGATTGTCGTTCCTATACAAACCCATTGTAACTTCAAACTCCATTTTAACCATGTTATGATTCATTGAAAACACCTGGTTCTGGTGACTGATATTCAGAAATACAATACCAGTCACCAGAACCAAGGACGGGTGTTTTCATTGAATCTATATCATGGTTAAAATGGAGTTTGAAGTTACAATGGGTTTGTATAGGAAGGGGGCGTGTCTGATACAATGCATATCAAATATCTAAACATTGAATCAAGCAACTTAAACACTGTCTGGGGTGAAACACAAAAGCCTGAGTAGGCTATAGACACTAATAGTAGGGGGTACTAAGCACAAAAAATTGCCAAATCGTTACGCGGCGGATAAAAGCATGAAATTTGATACAGATGTCCCTTGGGTCATCCTAAAACATCCTAGAAGGGGTGCCCAAAAAAATCTTAAACAGGAAGTGACTTATGGACAAAATTCAAAATGGCCACCTAAACTGTTGACCGTTGACTCAAAAGACACCAAAAGAATCTCCAAAAAGCATAACATTTGGCACATATGTCCCTTGGGTCATCCTTAGACATCCTAGAAGGGGTGCCCAAAGGAATCTGAAACAGGAAGTGAGTTATTGACTAAATTGAAAATGGCCGCCTAGTGTTGTCGATTGACTCAAAAGACAACTAAAGAATCTCATAAAAGCATACAATTTGGCACACATGTCTTTTTGGTCATCCTAAGACATCCTAGAAGGGGTGCCCAAAGAAATCTTAAGCAGGAACTGAGTTATTGACAAAATTGAAAATGGCCGCCTACAGTGTTATCTATTGACTCAAAAGACAACTAAAGAATCTCATAAAAGCATACAATTTGGCATACATGTCCCTTGGGTCATCCCAAGACATCCCAGAAGGGGTGCCCAAAAAAATCTTAAACAGGAAGTGAGTCATTGACAAAATTGAAAATAACCGCCTACAGTGTTGTCGATTGACTCAAAAGACAACTAAAGAATCTCATAATGGCATACATGTCCCTTGGGTCATCCTAAGACATCCTAGAAGGGGTGCCTGAAATTATCTGAAACAGGAAGTGAGTTATTGACTAAATTGAAAATGGCTGTGTACAGTCTTGACAGATGATGCAAAAGACACTCATAAAAAATAATCTCATAAAAGCATGAAATTTGGTACAAATGTCCCTTGGGTGATCTGAATGCATCCTAAGGGGTGCCAAAAAAAGTTAAATAGTCTCTCAATGGAAAACACTCCTCCCACACGGGCTGCACTGCTACAATATTCAAATCGAGCAGCCAATCTAGCATTTGGTCCAGAGGCCTGAAAGCTATGCAATCTCTACCATCTCCTGACAAATAAATTAAAGTCGCTGATTCGTGGACACCTTTATGGACACTCTTGCCAGAGGCTGCTTAAGTTTGTAGAGAACTCAAGTGTGGCTGCAAAGCTGAGCCCTTCTGTTCGAGAAAGTGTAGATGCCGGGATGCTGGGTTACCTTGCAGAGCATTATGCCAATGTGATGGTAATTGCGAAATGGCACACATGAATACATGTAGTTACTAAACACTAATCACAAAAAAACAGTAATGATCAAGAAGAAAATACATGAGAAGATAGAGTGTAAAACAAGCAAGAAGATGTAGAGTGCAAAATAAATAAGATGCAGAGAGTAAAATAAGAATATGCAGAGTAAGATAAGATGCAGAGTAAAATAAATGAGAATATGCAGAGAGTTAGATAAATAAAGAAGATTCAAAGAGTACAATAAAAAAAATTTGCAGTAAGTAAAATAAATAAGTGATGTAGAAATGAAAACAGAAGGTAGACTACAAAATACGGCAAGTTATGCACTGCATAACCTGTCGTATTGAGTCTGCATAATATGCAGACTGCCATGGTCAACTGTTTAAACAGCCATTTAGAATTTCTTCAACATGGTCCCTTCCTAAAAAGTTTAATAAACAAGCAAACAAATAAATAACCCCTTCTAGGATATATTAAGAAGCACTCAATGTACGTACCAAATTATACACTTTTATGACGTCCCCTTATGTTTTCTTTTGTGTCAACTGCTTTTAGGCGGTCACTTCCTGTTTAAAACCTTTTTGGGCACCCCTTGTAGGATGTGTTCAGATCACCCAAGGGACATTTGTACCACATTTCATGCTTTTATGAGATTCTGTAGGTATCTTGCATCATCTTTCAACACTGTAGGCGGCCATTTTCAATTTAGTCAATAACTCACTTCCTGTTTCAGATTATTTTTGGCACCCCTTCTAGGAAGTGTTAGGATGACCCAAGGGACATATGTGCCAAATTGTATACTTTTTGGAGATTCTATAGGCTTTTTGAGTCAATCGCCAACACTGTAGGCGGCCATTTTCAATTTAGTCAATAACTCACTTCCTGTTGAAGACTTTTTTGGGCACCCCTTCTAGGATGTCTTAGGATGACCCAAGGGACGTGTGTGACACATTTTATACTTTTTGGAGATTCTTTAGTTGTCTTTTGAGTCAATCGACAACACTAGGCGGCCATTTTCAATTTGGTCAATAACTCACTTCCTGTTTCAGATTTTTTTGGGCACCCCTTCTAGGATGTCTTAGGATGACCCAAAGGACATGTGTGCCACATTTTATGCTTTTTGGAGATTATTTTGGTGTCTTTTGAGTCAACGGTCAACAGTTTAGGTGGCCATTTTGGATTTTGTCCATAACTCACTTCCTGTTTAAGATTTTTTTGGGCACCCCTTCTAGGATGTTTTAGGATGACCCAAGGGACATCTGTATCAAATTTCATGCTTTTATCCGCCGCGTAATGATTTTTCACTTAGTACCCCCTACTATAAAATGAACCCTAACATGTTTGAAAGTGAAATATCCCTTTAAGGTCTATATACTGGGGACGTTGTTTTCATGCGATTCATTTGCCTGAAAGTATATATTTTTGAACAGATGTTTAAATTGAGAGTCATGAGTTTACATCCACAAAGAACACGAATACTAAAGCGACACAATTCGTCGATTGTCTGATCTTTGATTCGTCACGCTCCCCGGTGTGTAAAGACTGTTAGTCTTAAAAAATAGCTGATTGATGCAATGTGATGCTTTGTGAGCTTGTGACATTTTCGGCAAGCGACTCTGTCATAGGACGGAGTCAATCAATCAATCCGGGTCATTTTAGACTTTAGCTTTATATAGCACATTGGTCCCCAGCAAAAATAGTGAATATAGCTTTAACAATCATTTTAACCACTGTAACCATTATTTTATACTTTGACTATTCAAAGATAGCAGATATACAAGCTCTGCTATGTTTTAAAAAATAGTGAAAATATCTTTGAATACATATACATATTTTTTAAAGCGAACATTTTTAACTCAAATCTTTTGCTCTTTGGAACGAAATATTTTTGAGATGAGTGTCCGCAGCCATACACATACTGTATCATTTTCGGGGTCCTTGACATGAAAAAAAATTAGAACCACTGATAGCAACATACGTTTTTCAGAAACCTGTTAGAAGTTTTTTAATCAGCCTCAGGTTTCAATGGGTTAAGCGCGCACAATGAACGCAGATATGCCACTACTACCTCTCTCTCTCTCTCTCTCTCTCTCTCTCTCTCTCTCACACACACACACACGCACACACACACACACACACACACACACACACACACACACACACACACACACACACACACACACACACACACACACACACACACACACACACACACACACACACACACACGTTCTGTTTTCTTCCTCTCTCTGCAAACCCACCACAAATGGCTTCATGTGTGAGTTCAGAGTGCTTTTTTCAGTCAACATGAAGGAGGTCTGGATGCCCCCACACACACACTCCACCCTACCTCACCCTGCACAGCCAGGCCTGGAGCTGCTGCTGCTTTGTAATTTGGGCTTTTGTAAAGTTTTGTCTTTCCTTCTTGTGTCCCCACAGTGAGGACTTGAAGTGATGTTTGTGTAAATATTTGGAGGGTGGGTTGTGATGATTACGCCTCTCCGACACAGCTGACAACAAACACTGTTGTTTATGGGACCAGACTGTGTCCTCAGGTCATCGAGCTTCATACTGCACAGCAGAGGTTCTCAAACCTTTTCATGTCAAGGACCCCCAAATTAATGTGAATGTGGCTGCGGAACCCCATCTGAAAATATGTTTCTTTTTGCTGGGGACCTCTGAGGGTTGAAAACCACTGCTGTACAGTGTTGATTTCGTCGACTAAAACTATGACGAAAAATGTTTGTCGACTACCTTTTTTTACTGACGAAAACCGAATAAAAACGAAAAAAATAAAAGCTATGATGACTAAAACTTAGACTAAATATATTTACAATTTTGTCAACAAATAAAAACTAGACTAAAATGTTAGTGAGGGAAGAGATCCAGTAGAACTAAAAGACAAGTAATTTTATGTTGCACTCTTGTGTTGCACTCTGAAAATAGCAGATCTACAAGCTCACAACGCGTCGCAGAGCGACACGTTGTGAGCTTGTAGATTGGCTTGTAGATCGGCTAACTGTAGATTTAGTCGACTATAATCTTATGATATTTAGTCGATAATCAACCATCAACCTATAAGAATAAAATGTAGGCTACTATTTAAAATGGAGGAATGTTAGTGACTCACTCAGGGTCCCAAATTAAAACCCACCAGTACTGCATTTGCGGTCAAGAACCCAAATGCAGGTAAATGTAATCTTTGGTGACTAAAAGTTACCCATAAGAAAATACAGTTCACTTCATATGTACTTAAGAAAAGTATCTGGTGTTAAATTGTATTTAAAGTATCAAAAGTAAAAGTATAAAGACCTTTTCAAAACAAAACAAAACAAAACAGCCAGAAATGTTGTCTACTTCTACAACTTCTCTACTTCTCACTACTTTCAGAATAATGTGGCTTTCAAGTACTATTTCTGTTTTCACCATGTAGTGCGGTAGCTTGGCAACAGCTACATCGCTACATTTCAATTCAATTCAATTTTATTAAAGTGTCAAATCACAACAAGTTGTCTCAAGACACTTTACATGTAGAGCAGAGAACCGACAGTCCCACCCTGAGCAAGCAATTTTGCGACAGTGGCAACGAAAAACTCCCCCTTAACTGGAAGAAACGTCAGGCAGACCCTAGGCTCTAGGGTGGGGGCCTTCTGCCTCGACCGTGTCGGGGGGAAAGAAGAGAGAGAGAGGGAGAGAGAGACAGAGGAGAGACAGAGAGAGATACAAGTAGTAACAATAACAATAGTAGCAAATATAATAGTGTAGTATATGATAATATAATATAGTACAACAATAATGTGTATACAGTATATAATGGTATAAGAATGTTAAAGGGACTACACCATGAATTTAAAAAAATATATATATATTTAATATCATATTGTTTATGTCCCTGAAAAGTTTTTCAAAAGGTTTGAGCCTAAATCAAGCCTCAGATATACTCATTCCAACTAACTTCTCTCTGGCTTATAAAGAACTTTCACCTGCAATACCACATTGTCCTGTTTGGCACGGGGTGCTATTGAGCCAGTTTTTTCTGCATGTTATCTCCTGGTTCTGTGTGGAAAAAGTAAAAAAAAAATAAACATCATGGAGAGGCCCGGTCCGCAGTCACACTCTTGATCTGCAGCTGGGGGTCCGTAGTGACAGTCCATGGAACTGCGACGTGGGAGATAAAATAAACTCCGGGAAGCGGGTCCCCGGGTGTGGAATTAGTGGCAGGCCTTACTAGAGCGTGAATCCGTACAGTGTTAATTACAATCGCACATCAATTTCAGTGGCACATCAACATAACAGAACACAACAGATGAGTTTTGAGTGAAGTTCATCCATCACAAACCATCCATTTGTAACTATTTCTGAGTCTTGAGTGGATGTTGTTCATTTACACCAAAGAAAGAATTCACCTTATGCATCCAATAGCTCGTATGTTTTAGTTTTGAGTGGATTTTGTCCATCTTCTATCTTATCCATCTTCATCCACTTCAAACACATCATAAGAGCTTATGCTCTTATCAGCGGGGTACTCAAAACAAAAGCAAAAACCTTTCATTCATGCGAACATGTAAACACTTCACCTTGTCAGCCTGCCTCTAATACTCTTCTCGCAAAGACGCTTCCATGCCAATGACCCATGCACAGAACACACTGACATATCTACTTCCTATTTCCTTAACATCAAAATCTAAGCCTGTGCACTACAATGGTGGAAAGTAACTAAGTACATGTACTCAAGTACTGTACTTAAGTACAATTTTGAGGTATTTGTACATTACTTGAGTATTTCCAATTTCCAATTTGTTTACTTCTACTCCACTACATCTCAGAGGCAAATATTGTATTGTGTGTATTGCATGCATATGCATAACATAGCACACAACAAACGGTCAAACGGTTAACATTTTCTTTCATATTTTATGAAAGAAACCCCCCAACCCCGACAGCATTATTGTCAAACTGTCCTTTACCAAGAGCAGGTTGGTGTCTTACATGGTTTTCTCAGCCGTCGGTGTGTGGATGTGTGGGTGAATGTGAAATCACTTTGGACAAAGGTGCACATGTAATGTAAATGCACCACCGTTTACCATTCATTTTATTTCATCCTTACTGCCATGCTGCTATGAAAACTGTCTGTCTGTCTTGTATCGACGTACCGACCAACCGACTTGTATCGAGGCACCGGCCTGCCTGTCTGTCTGTCTGTCTGTCTGTCTGTCTGTCTGTCTGTCTGTCTGTCTGTCTGTCTGTCTGTCTGTCTGTCTGTCTGTCTGTCTGTCTGTCTGTCTGTCTGTCTGTCTGTCTGTCTGTCTGTCTGTCTGTCTGTTATCACTTGGTACATTTTCTAGGTACAACAAAATGTTTCATTCACTTCAGTTGCAATACCTGAGTGTCTTGATGTGTCGGCTGCATTAACACCTGAGAGAGAGAGAGAGAGAGAGAGAGAGAGAGAGAGAGAGAGAAGACTTGAAGGAACTTGAGGAGGCTGTATGCAAAAATGACTGTTGACATTCCAGTCATATTAGGACAGGGAGGGGTGTGTCCGTGTCAAGCCCCCAGAACCCAGTGGTTTCATTGAAGCCAAATGGACATGGTGGCCATTCATGGTAGTGCAGGCGCGTGCAGGCCTGGGGCTTCAACACATGAACGAGAAAACGGTTTCGACCAATGGGCTCGACTCACGAGCATGCGCACGAGCTTGCGCACGGGGCTGCGCGCTTCTGTGACGCAAAACGCGTCACTGTGACGCAAAACGCGTCACAGAAGTGACGCGTTTGGAGCCCCAAATAGGCCTCGCCCACCAAATTTCCAACCCGGAAGAAGGGTTCAAACAGGCCCATGCGCTGGGTGAGCAACTCAATGCAAGTGGATGGGAGGAGAATTCGGGTGCCCTCTCTATTATTTTTAACTCTATGGTCCGTGTGCTGTACTATACTTTACTGTAGGGAGAGCCTTGATGATGACACACCGAAGGGACCTTTCAATTATGCTGATTTACACTCAGACCTACAGCAAGGTAGAGAACACACAAACACACACAAACACACACACACAAACACACACACACAAACACGCACACAAACACCAAGCTTCATTCATTAAGCTCATGTTGTTTTGGAGTCCGACATGCAACTCCTGTCATTTAGGCTCTGGTCCCACTGGGTCTAATGAACCTCATCTGTCCTCTCATGTCTGTTTCATATTACTGGGAAACACAATTTACCAATATAAACATACATTTGCTAGTTCTAATATTAATGAAAGCCCCTACAGCGTATATGGCTTTTGAAAACGTTAGAATGCTCATGGGAAGAGTTGATTTGGATAAAGTAACAGACAAAGGCAGTGTTAATGTATCCATTTGTAACTCTGAGTGTGTACAAATGGTTTCATTTGTAGCAAGTGTCGACCGCATAATCCACATAAGGTAGACTGACACTGGTAAATCCGCAAGTAGGTCCATGAGGAAGAGCCAAGAAAAAGTCTGAGTCACAAGCTAGATACTGCAGGTAGACAGACAGACAGACAGACAGACAGACAGGTATAGGTACTTTATTCATCCCCAAGGGGAACTTAAGGTGTTACAGCAGCTCTCATAATCAAAAGCAGACAATAAAAAGGAGACATCAATAATAATTATAATAAAAACATCTAAAATAGGCATTTAAGAATAGCCAACCTACAATATACAAAGACGGTCCAAACAATACCATAATAAGCAATAACATAAGTATAGTACAGGGCTAAGCTGTGTACAGAGGTGTACAGGTTTGTCTGTGTTGTTGTGCCAGTCTGTCACCATGCTGTGCCCACCGGCCCTGCTGGAGTGATGGATGCCCGCTCCACTGCCTGGCTTCATGTAGGAGGCACCGTGTGCCACCCAGGAGGCTGCCTGCCCTGCATGCCTGCTGGAACGCCTACCAGGCACACTGTTATCACGATGGCACGCACACACACACACACACACAGTGAGTGTGAGAGAGAGAGACACAGAGACAGAGACATTCGGACTGAATCAAAGTCATAAAGACGTGTGAGGACATATATATTTAAGGTACAGTCAGCAGGTATGCATTTAAAAGCAGACAGCGCGTCGCGGGTTCCAGTCCCGATCCCGACGACCTTTGTTTTGTCTCTCTCCTATTTCCTGTCAGACTACTATTCTATCAATACAGGCATAAAAGCCAAAACAGTTATCTAAAAAAAAAAGAAGAAGCAGAAAATAAATGAGAAATTACACCCCAGTATCACAACCTGTTTATTAGCCTATGTTCACATACAGTACAAGGGATATGACTTGGTGCATTAAAAACACAACAGTATAAGAAAAGATATAAAACTAATACATAAAAGTAAACTAGAGTATGTCAATTGGAGGAGTCTGTGAATACCATCGTTGTCAGTATAACTGTACTAGATACTCCTCAAGCCTTAAAAGCCTGTATTTAAAATTGTCTCAAATGAGGCCCTCGTCTGTGAGTGTCACTTATATGTTTTGTATGTAGTATGTTTTCTATAGACCCATGAGTCTGCAATTAAAGACCTTCACACATTCATAATGCTGAGTGTGAGAGAGAGACACAAATATTATGCAAATATTAAGCAATACCCTCACATAATATAGAAACCTTCTCACCCCCCCCCCCCCCCCCCACGACACACACACACACACACACACACACACACACACACACACACACACACACACACACACACACACACACACACACAGACATTTAAAACTCAAATCTCCCGACACAGCTGACAGCCTCTTTGATGTGTCAATCATTCAACCTTTATCTCCGACACAGATTGGTCTGGAGAGGTAATTAGTGAGACGAGGCGTAGAACTACAGAAGAGGTGTGGGATCATAAAGCAGCGATACCGTATGATGAATATGATTATTATGACTGGAGGGGTCACATGCTGAGTAGGTGGAATGTGTTTATGACTTCAGATATGATTTAACCGCTTTATGGATCTTGCTTCCGGTCCAGCTGGACCAAGGTGTCAGTGCTTTATTCCTTCTTCTTTTTTCTTTTTTTTACTGTGACCTTGTTCATTCCTGTTTCCCACGCAGTCTGCCAAAGTGAAGTGGCTCCTTTGACAATTTAGGTAAACACATAGCGTTGCTGTCGAGCAGAAACCTTGTATCTTAATATTTTTACCTTTTGTGTTTTTTCCTAAATGAATGCCCTACTTGATCATACTACAGCGTCACACAAAAGCATCAAAAGTAGCAGATCTACAAGCTCGAAATGCGGCGCGAAGTAGATCTGCTACTTTTGCTACTTTTGAATTTGAATCCTGAAAAGTAACAGTTTTGGACATAATGAGGTTTCCACCTGACAGAGACGATAGCCTACATCAAATGCAGAGAGACCTGCAATGCTGAATTTATTCTTAGTCAAACGATGGTATCATGCGTCACAAATGGCAGATCTACAAGCTCACAAAGTGCCACATGCTGACATTCATCAGTTGGAAGCTTGAGTTGGAAGCTTAATTTTACTTACGGACGGACGGACGGACGGACGGACGGACGGACAGACGGACGGACGGACAGACATAGTTTTGTTCATTTATTAGCTTGATATAGTAGGATGTCAGTAAGGACATTTAATTTTCACTAATATCTAGCCAGACGCTGGAGGTAAAAGTGAGAATAGGTTCCCTCTAGTGTTCAGGAGGCAGAAGTGTCTGGACGTATGCGTGAAGGAAGGAAGGAAGGCGATTATTGCTGTGACTCAATCAGGCGGCAAGGGTGAGCTCTTGAAATTGACGCTCGCACAGAACAAAATTCCCTGCAGTTCCCATTAGTGGCCCAGCAGATGTCGCTTTACACTTGATTTTATTACCTTAGGAATTATTTTTTTCAATCATCATGATATGCGTTTAGTAAATTATGGTCCCATTCATTTAAAAATGAATGATAAAGTAGGGTATGCTTCTAGGGCTTCTACTGAATCTACCGAGTGAAGACCCGGCCTCGCTGCGGTTGCAGCCAATAGCAGTCGTTTCCGGTTGCTTTTCAGGACCGGAAGTTCCAAGATGGTGGATTTGAATTTGATGAAATAGTGGCTTCATAATGGGTCTGTAGAAACCAATGGGCCACGTTTCCTTCGTCCATATTTTTTTTACAGTCTATGAACTCAATAAAGAATCATCCCCACATTACATAGGCCTCCGTCGTCAGGGTTGACCATGGTTCACACATCCTATGGGTCTGGTCTGGAGCAGCGTCTCTTATGACTGCAGAGCCCTTTGCGGGAGTGGCAGTCTCGGTCACAAAGATCGCATGTATGTGATTGTTGGTCTGTCTGCGTTGTTGTGCTCTTTTCTTCGGGCCCTCTTGTCTTCCGTTGCGTCTGGCAGTTTTTTCCACCTGTCTTGAGGTGTTGGTGTATGGTGCTTCTCCACCTTGTGCGGTCAGATGCAAGAGCTTCCCAGGATTTCATGTCAATGTCAAGGGCCTTCATGTCTCTCTTACAGACTTCTCTGTAGCGCAGGTGCAGACGATCCACGTGCCAGTTCTCCATAGAGGAGGTCTTTGGGAATGCGACCGTCCTCCATGCGATGCCCATGGCCCAGCCAGCGCAGCCTGCACTGTCTGAGCTGTGTGTACATGCTGGGGAGACCAGCACATGTCAAAACATCAGTGTTGCACACTTTGTCTTGCCAGGATATGCCCAGGATGCGGCGAAGGCTTCTCAGATGGAAGGGGTTGAGTCTTCTCTCTTACCTGGCATAGGTCGTCCACGTCTCGCTGCCATACAGTAGCGTGCTGACAACACAGTCGTTGTACACTGCCATCTTGTTTTTAACTGTCAGCTTTGTGTTTTCCCACACTCGTTTAGTGAGACGGGAGAGTGTTGTTGCTGCTTTCCCAATACTCTTGTCAATTTCAATGTCTAGGGTGGGGTTATCACTGATAGTTGACCCGAGGTAGGTGAACTGATGGACAGCATCCAGTTCGTAGTTGTCGATGGAAATGACTGGTGGGGCCTCAGTGTTTTGTCCTAGAACATTTGTCTTTTTCAGGCTGATGGTCAGTCCAAAGCCTGGGAAAAGTGGTCCATCAGCTTCTAAAGCTCGTGCTGAGTGTGGGTCACAATAGCTGCGTCATCTGCAAACAGCATGTCTCTGATTAGAGCTGTGCAAACTTTGGTCTTTGCTCTGAGTCTGGTGAGATTGAAAAGGCTGCCATCTGATCTAGTGTGGATGTAGATACCCTCTGTTGCAGCACCAAAGGCATGCTTCGGGAACCGAGCAAAGAGGATGCCAAAGAGTGTGGGAGCAAGGACGCAGCCTTGCTTGACACCGCTGTGTATGCAGGGCTCGGAGAAGCTACCGTTGAACTGCACTGACCCCTTCATGTTGTTGTGGAAGGATTTGATCAGGCTGTGCAGTTTTGGTGGGCATCCTATCTTTGGAAGAATCTGGAAAAGTCCTTCCCTGCTGACCAGATCGAAAGCCTTAGTTAGGTCAATGAAAGCGATAAACAGGGACATCTGCTGTTCTCTGCACTTCCCCTGAAGTTGGCGAAGGGAGAAGATCATGACTGCCGTTGACCTTCCAGCTCAGAAACCTCACTGTGACTCTGGATAGATACGTTCGGCCAGCTTCTGTAGGCGAGACAACGATGACTCTGGTGTAGACTTTGCCAACAATCCTGTGGAGGGAAATGCCTCTGTAGTTGTTGCAGTCACTTCGCTCACCCTTGTTCTTATATAGTCTGATGATCTTTGCATCTCTCAAATCCTGTGGTACACCTCCTTCTTGCCAGCACTGACACATGACCTCATACAGTGTAGGCAGTAGGGTGGTCTTGCAGCGCTTTATCAGGTCCGGGGGGATTCCGTCGCTGCCTGGAGCCTTACCTGTGGCCAAGCTGTCTACGGCCTTGCTGAGCTCCTCTATGGTTGGTTCTGCGTCTAGTTCCTCCATACTTGGTAGGCATGTGATGGTATCAAGGACAGAGGGAGACACGATTGTTTGTCTGGAGTAGAGGTCGGAGTATTGTTCCGCCCATCTCTCCATCTGCTGGCCCTCGTCTGTGAGTGTCTCTCCTGTGGAGGATTTGAGGGGAGCTGTCTTGCACTGGGCTGGTCCAAGCGATTAACTAATGATGAAAACCATGGCCCACTGGGGGTGTCCCAGTGTGCCAGTCCAACTTGGGAGACCCCCTTCAGCCTAACACACAGCAATGCTATTCCTACCTACTTATGAGCACTCATGCTGGGTATGGAAGCCACCAAAAAAAAGCTGATCTACTTAACTAATGATATATTAACTTGGGTTAAGTCATAGTGACTTTAATCATTAATTAACAGGAATGAATAATTAAATTAATGGTGAATTAATGTAATGAGTTAATAATGTATTAAGCGTTAATTAAGCGTTAACTACGTGTATGAATTTGCTCCCTATAGTAAGTTGTGACCTAAACGTGGTACCCATTGCCTCCCTGCTAGGCACTCAGCCTCAAGCAGCATCAGGGTTGGATCGGGGTAAATCCATGTGACATACTAGCATCATGTCCAGAGGGTGTACCTGTACATGAAGCCGCCTCAAGCTACGGAAACAGGAGATAGGCTCCTGACCTATGGGGCACATCCGTTGGTTCCCAAGGCTATTTACTTTTATTTTACGACCTCAAAATGCATTTTCTGTTTACTAAAGAGAGACAGGGAAAACCCCTATTACTAAACAAACACTCTGCAATGATTACTACCAGAATATTTCTGCTGTCGGGCAGAAACCAACTCCAAAATGTAAATTTTTCAGTAAATGAAAAAACTAAACAAAAAGTGGAGGTCAAAAGGGGGTGGAGCCTTGAGTCAGCAAAACCAGCTAACTCCACCCCCCTTCGGTGGAGTTAGTTGGTTTAGCAGACAGTTTGAGGATCCAATAGAGTTAGCTGGTTTTGTCAGAAGCGCTTTTTAATACTTTCCATTGGTTCAATATTTTTTTAACCAACACACAGACATAAACGGTGTTCAATAGCACTGATTTATGAAAAATTTTGTTTAATTGCTTTCTGCCATGACAGCAACGATATAGAGCTTTAACTTTTAAACTTTTTTTTTTTTTTTTTTTTTTACAAAAACACCTTTGCTGGTTGCTCGGGGCACCTGATCAGCAGGACTGGGAATGGATCTGGGGGAGAAGGCTTTTGCTAATCAGATCTGAAGCACATTCCTAGGTGGTTTGAAATCTGATCAAATCTGATTTCTAAAGATATGTCTCAGTCTGGAGTCTCTGGGCACTCTGACACTGAAGCCTGATTCAGAATGTGTTGTTTATTTGAAAATAGCCGATCTACAAGGGTTACAAGTGGGAGTGTAAATTGGCATAAAGTCAGTGAAAACCCTTACAATTTAATAAATGGACCAGGAGGCACTCTTGCGAATAAAAATAATGATAATGATAATGATAATGATAATGATAAGGGTAATAATAATAAATATAGCTGCAAGCAGCAATAAGCGGTTTCGAGGGATAAGGCAGAGTTAGGAAGAGGCAGGCAGAGAGAGACATTTAGAGAGAGAGAGAGAGAGGCAGAGAGAGGCAGTTAGAGAGAGAGAGAGAGAGAGAGAGAGAGAAAGAGAGGCAGTGAGAGAGAGAGAAGAAGTGATGATCACTTCAACACATTGTTGGGGACAGGGATCGAACTAGCGACCTATGGATTCACAGGCTGCCTCTCTTCTCATTGAGCTAGAGATATGGCCTCCCTGATGGTGTCTGTTGATATCTATAGGTTTTTCCGTCCGTTATGAACCAAGCCTCTGTTTCGCTAACTACTGTAGATCACTGGTTCACAAAACATTTACCAATAAAGTTTTTTTTTGTCTCCTCGGAATGGAACCTAGTGAAAATAGTCGATCTACATGCTCACAACACGTTGCTATCTGAAAAGTTGTGAGATTGTAGATCGGCTATTTTCACAAGAAAGTATGTCATACATAAAAAACAACTACTCTCAAAAAAGCATTTCATGTTATTGTTTAAAAATTGCACATGTCTGAATTAACAGGGTCATGTTTTGTACAATGCAATTTAAATGTAAACTGTAATGAGTGGGGTTTGAACCGGGGACCTTCGGCACATGAGGCTCACACTCTACTGATCAAGCTATTCAATCCACAGCCTCAGACAGTGAGAAAGGAGAATCCAACAAAACAAAAGGGCGAATGTAGTACGTCATACATTGAAAATAACTACTTTCAAATAAGCATTTCCCGTTATCTTTAACAATTGCACATGTATTCATTGATACAGTCATGTTGTGTGCAATGCAATTATAATGAAGTCTACATGAGGTGGGATTCGAACTGGCAACCCCGTGGTTTCAAGGCAGATGATTAAGCCATTGGACCAACAGACCTGAACTGGTGAAAAGGGAGTTCACACAGATCACACACTTTCACGCAAATTGCTCAGAAATCCTGGGTTTAAATGTTTTTCAAACTGCTCAAAATTGCAGACAATCTAAGGGCGGAGCTTACTGGTCAAAGTGATAGATGTGTTCCTCATGAGTCTAGGCACATGTGTAAGCAGGTTTAATGGCTGTCGGCCAAACGAGGCATGACTTTTGCCTGTTTAAAGTTTGCATTTTCAAAAAATTGCTATAGCGCCCCCCTTTGACCAATTGGAGTAAGATTGGTTTCAGTGATACTTGGAATGACCCTCTACATTATTGCAAAGTTTCAAACAAATGTGAGTCTGCATGTAAGTGTTAGTGTTAATTTTCATAAAACTGCAATATTCATTGGCTCATAAAAGCTTAATTTTTTCACTTTTGGAAAATCCGCTTTGTGCGTTTGTCGGCATAGGTCCAAAGTTCATGTGTAGACAGTTTCGTGCAGATTGCCCAGGAGGAGATAGATTTTAACTGCTTTTCATATAATTCTAAATGGTAGGAGATCTAAAGGTCAGAGGTCAAAAGTAAAAATGTGAAAGTTGTTAGGCATGAGGAGACGCATGTGTGTATCCATTTCAGTTTCATGGCTGTAGGTCAAACAGGGCATGAGTTGTACCTGTTCAAAGTTGGCATATTTCAATTGAGTGCTACAGCGCCACCCTTTGGCCAATGGTTGTGAGTTTCGGGTCTTCGCCGTTTGGCATAGCCCTCTACCATATTGCCGAGTTTCGTAAAAAGCGACCTCATAGTTGGGCCAGAACTGAAAAAACGGCGGAAGAAAAGGAACAATCTCAATAAGGCTTCGAGCCTGATAGGCCTCGAAACCTTAATAATAATAATTGGATCCAGGCCAGGACAACAAAAAAGGAAAAAAATTACAACTGAAGAAAATGCAACTACCCTATTGTAGTTATAATATATAATGTATATTGATATTAAGATTTGTTGATCGTTGCAAATATGTTGGTGTGTTTCTAAACTTACAGGTTTTCCAAATTACGCACACTCACGCCGCACGCACGCATCATGTGTGCGGCGTGCGTGTGTCTGTGTGTGTGTGCGCGTGCGCACGCATGCGTGCGCACACACAGGCACACACACACACACACACACACACACACACACACACACACACACACACACACACACACACACACACACACACACACACACACACCTTTTTGGCTTTCGACACGCTATTATGACGTTTTTG
The DNA here is from genome assembly GCF_963280865.1 of Gymnoscopelus braueri. NCBI lineage: Eukaryota > Metazoa > Chordata > Actinopteri > Myctophiformes > Myctophidae > Gymnoscopelus > Gymnoscopelus braueri. The sequence continues at coordinate 61,482,102 of NC_137603.1, forward strand.
CATGACCTTCATACTAGAGTATGACCTTTATGTTGGCTATCGTATGACCTTTTTTGATGGCTACTGTGGAAACTATGAACATTGCAATTGTTTCAGAGGTTTCCAGTTGTCCTACTTTAGTTGTGACCTGTGGTTGCAAAAGCCATACTGTTTATGGCAGTAATTAGTTTTGAGCTAGTTTGTAGTGGTTTGGCCGGATTTAGACTGTGGTTGGGATGGAAATTGATCACTGATCACACTCCCCACCTAGACCGGGAGCCAGGCCCACCTCTCAGGATGTTTTCTGCTGCCTTTTCTTCTTCATTATTATGTCCTGTTAGCGTATGGCTTGGGCCATCACAAGTTGATAGGGAACACCCTCAACTCTGGGCCGTTTATGTAAATGCTAAATTATGTAAATGCAAATAGGGCATAAATTGTCATACAGGTATGACATTTGGTATCCTGAAACATGGGGGGAAGTAACACAATAGATTCAGGGCCTTGCTGCCATTCTGTTTTTAAATATCACCCTCAAAATCCCCAGATACACATAAAAAAGACTGTCCTCTCGACAAATTCTCATCAAAGATGACTATTTCCCAGCATTGTATGGTGATTATCACTGCTGCACTGGTATATATGTTACAGGGAAATTGGAGAACCAGGGAAATTGGAGAAGGAGCACTCGTTTTCACCGCCCCCCAAGCAATTCTGTAGAAACAACACTAGAGGGAGCCACGAGCCAGGCTTCCCAACTAAAGTGCACACACATATATGGCCGCGACCACACACACACACACACGCGCGCGCACGTGCTCATGCTTTCAATTTGGTTTATTGAAAGCAGGACTGTTAAGATACTTTTATTGTGTTCTGACTTTTGTTTTAGTTTCTCCCTGACACACACACACACACACACACACACACACACACACACACACACACACACACACACACACACACACACACACACACACACACACACACACACAGTGATCCATGAAAATAACTATTCTGTCCCTATCGGTTCACAACTCGGACGGCGCTGATTCGACTAGCAAAGCATCGTCCGGTCAGCGCGGGCACTCGCGCCTGGAGGCGCGAGGGCGCGCCTCCTCGGCCTCAAGTGCTGCTGAGTCGGCGCGCCTCCGTCATGGACAATAACTATTATCACGTCTGCGTGTTCAGCGTTCCCCTAGCGTAGCTTCCTGGTTGCTACGTGGGGGGGAACAACAAAAGACAGGTCCGCGTCGCATCAAAGCCCCGCCTCGCCCCGAAGCCCCGTGCCAAAAACGAGCGCTGTCTTCAATCTCCCTGGTTCTCCAATCTCCCTGTGACATATAGACAACTGCCCATGTTTATAAGATGTGCCAATTATCACCAGTGTACTCCATGAAAGGTTAATGAGGATAAAGTTAATAAGAAAGCAAATACTGCTTTGTTTTGGAGAATGGCAGTTCCATTATAATTTGGCATTTTGATCAGACAATAATTGTCATGTCAATATAGGTTCTGGACTGATAATATTGGTTTCCTGAATTCCTGTATCCTGAATTTGTTTATCAATGCTGACCCTCACATTGTTATGACAATGTCTGAATGTGGTGTTCTAGTCAAACTGTGAACACCTGATCAAAATGGACGACATGAGAGGTGCAGGCCTCTGAAAGCAGCCAATAATTTATGTTATTTTTATTTGTTCTATCAAATAAGTATATTAAAATATGTTTAGTAATCAATTGCAAATACATTTCTTAAAAAAATAAATAATAATAATAATAAGGATAATAATGATAATAAATTAGTCATTACACACACTGTGCTTTCATAGTTTCTGATTAAAACGCGTATTAGAACTACAGTAAGTGGTTTCTCTTAGAACACTGCAAACAAATTAATCAGTCGATATCACTTATCTATCCACGTCACAGGATCATTGGCTTCCTTGCTGACCTGTTGATCTCTGTTGACACAAATACAGTTCAGTTATGTAACATATATTTGGTTTATTTTGCATTTGCTGCATTCATGATCAATATTTGACTGGTCTCCACAAAACATTACAAACATTGTCATTCTAGTCCATGTTGTTTTAATAAAGTGTGTTATTATATTATTGTCTACATTTTGTAGGCCATGGCCTTCTTTAAAAAAAAACTATAATTCATGACACTATAGACAACAGAACATACTAGACAAATAAACTTCGTGATATTCTTCTATTCCAGGTGAGAAGTAGGGTTTTTGCATGTTGTTGGTATACTGTAGCATGTGGCTGTCTGAGGTTCAGCAGCCTCGTGGAGGACAAAGAGAGACCACCACAGTGCAAGACCCTACACACACACACACACACACACACACACACACACACACACACACACACACACACACACACACACACACACACACACACACACACACACACACACACACACACACACACACACACACACACACACACACACACACACACACACACACACACGACTGACGGACATAACAAAACAGACATACAGATGGGTGTACAGTAGGGTGACCACCTCCAGACAGGTCCATTGAGGGACAGATTAACCCGTTTCGCGGGACATCGCGGGACGCATGCACGCGCGCGCAGCGCGCGTGCATGCGGACCACTCCCGCGCGCGCGCGAAGCGCGCGCGCGAAATTTTTTTGCGGTTCTGGGCGGATTGGGTTCGTTTTTTTCGCGGTTCTGGGCGGATTGGGTTCGTTTTTTTTCCAGTTTTTGGTTTCTTTACTTTGGTTTTAGGGTTAGGATTAGATATAAGAGGGTATTGCAAGTTAACTTAAAAATGTAATGAATTTTTTTTTTTTTTTTTTCCATAACTTTGATTTTCGGGACATTGCCCTGCTTGTGCGGGACGCGGGACAGAGGGT
>NC_137603.1:61487478-61517478 GCF_963280865.1 Gymnoscopelus braueri
GTCTCATTAGAATGAATAATGCAGGCCTCCTCACAGAAGAACACAGACAACACAGGCTGCAGGAGGCCGCTCATTCATCAAGGCACGGCCGTTTGTTTTTGTCCCTGTGCCCCTGTGTGTGTGTGTGTGTGTGTGTGTGTGTGTGTGTGTGTGTGTGTGTGTGTGTGTGTGTGTGTGTGTGTGTGTGTGTGTGTGTGTGTGTGTGTGTGTGTGTGTGTGTTCAGGTCTAGTGTACATGGCCTCTAGTATACACTTGTGACTCTTGATGTCTTTCACACATTCAGATCACATATTCACACGTTTACATTAAATCAGACAGTAAGACAGGCTGGCCAGACTAGCAGATGTACAGACAGACACACAGGCAGGCAGTGCTGGGACAAAGTATAGAAGATCGTGTGCTGTCGTGCACAAACCTTTTATGTATTGAGTAGCAGATCTGCTACTTTTGCTATTTTGAATCCTGAAAAGTTTTCACCCGACAGAGATGAGATATTCCCGGTCAACTTACTCCACTACAAGTGCAAGTAGCTCAGTAAATTTCATACTTGAGTTAAAGTACTGGAGTACTTGCTTTTAAGAAATACTTAAAGGGCAAGATCACTTTGGCAGAGCTTTGGGTTGTGTAGTTAACTTGCCATGATGTAACTTTGATTGATTGATTGATTGATTGATTGATTGATTGATTGATTGATTGATTGATTGATTGAATACTTTATTAACAGTTTGCCAAAAAAAGCACAGAAAGTGCAGTTCTATACAAAAGGACGCTAAAAGGATTAAACCCAAGAAAGCACTATGGCTTGTTTCCATTGGGGTGCTGTGTATTCAGTTCATTGAAACATTTAATGACAGACAAATACAATACTATGCTGTTGCCGAGACGACGATGACGACGGGACAATCGTCCCGACTAAGGACGTAGCGTCAGTATGACGTCACCCCAAGATCATACGACACCATGTCCCACCTATTAAGTACAGCGGGTAGGCGCGAGCGGGCGCCAGACCAGCTGTTGAGTAAGACTGAAGAGTATCTGGAGACTTGGGATAAGATAAGGTAAGACCATACCTAGCATCCCACAGTCCGCTGAGCCGCTTTGAGCCTCAGCCCCAGTCTAAATACTGCGACAGTCATAATAAGAGCCCATAGCGCCTATAAGAATACAGTCCTTAATACATATCGAAGAAGTAACAGTACCTCTGTTACATTTGGTCCTCGACCCTTAGAGCCTTGCCACCTCGACTGATTGCAAGCGGTACCAGTAGCGCTTACCGAGATTCGTATACCGACCATTATAGGCAGACTAGATGAACACGGCGATATACCGGGCGGGAGCCCTCGCCTGTGGTCCTGAGTCAAAGTCTGACAAGATTTTCTGGGCACAGATCACTGCCGCGTCCGAGCAGATCACTGCCATGTCCAAGCAGTTGCCCGCACTGAGCAGACAAGTGCAGGTCCCTGCACAACGGACTCCACCACCCGCCGCACAAGGAGCGGTCGCGGTGCCCACGGCACCTACCGTACAGCTCACTACGACCTCCACGACGATGCACCATATGCGACTCGCTGGGGGACACCTCGAGCAGACCTACACGGTCCCTTGGACAAGCCTTTCTGTAGCCAAGGGCCGGGAGCCTTTCAGACAGGCCCTTGGCTGGAAGCCCCTCACCATCCCCAACACCCCAGCCACAGAATATGACGACTTTGCGAGGTTTCTCCAGAGCGCCAGCGGGGGGATGGACGCCGGCAGGTACGACAGTGCCGCCCGCGACAACCTCATGCGGGGAATTGTTATGAAGCTCCCCTTCGTCGTAGCCACGATTGACTGGCGCCGTTATAAGAACGACATCGAAGACAGGGGGCACGTCATAGCCTTCGCCAACCTGGCGGACTTTGTGTCAGAGTACGCCAGACGGCGGACGTACTACGAGTCTGACATCTATGACCTCCGGGGCCACGCCCACTTCAAGGCCGCTGACGCCATGCTTCGCATGGCGTGCACGCACGCACGCACACACACGCCGCCCACCACGGTCACCCACGACCTGGACCCGGAGCCGTCCACCACAGGCTCCACCCTTTCCCAACGTCAGCCGCCCCAGGATCAACAAAGTGATCGTCCACAACAGGGCCTGACTCGCCGGGAGCTCCTGGACGTCATAGAACTTTCAGCGAAGGCGGAACGGATTAATAGGCGCCTCCCACCCTCCACCATTCCACTCTTCGACGGCGACCATCTCGCCTATCTCCATTTCTTATCCAACATAGAGGCCTGCTCCGAGCACATGGACGACAGCGAGAAATTCGACCTCTTGTCTTCCCTCACGAAGGGTGAACCCCACCAGCTAGTCGAAGCCTGCCGAGTTGAGGACGACTTCAGCCCAGGAAGGGCGCTGCGAGCCGCCATGATCAAGCTCGACGACGCCTACGCGGACCACGATAACGTCCTCGAGGCCCTTCACATGAAGGCCCTCAACTGGCCCGAGTTGAGGACGGACGGAGACTACGAGCGCTTCGCCAGGTTCCTGCGGAACGTCAATAAGAAGATGAAGGCCGGCACGTGCGGCAACCTCAGACCTGGCCCCTCCAGCCTGCAGGGCATCGTCAGGAAGTTACCCTACGAGGCACAAAGGGAATGGTTCAAGCTCGAGGCGGAGGCAGAGTATGAGGACGCGAGGGTCACCTTCAATGACCTGGCCAGCTTCATGTCGAAATACGCCATACGGCTGGCGCTCGTGTCCACCTACGGAAGTCCACCAGTGGCCGAACCCCGGGCACCACACCCCAGCCTCCAGAGGGACACCCGACACCCGGACGCCCCTAGGGTCAACAGAGGGTGTTACAGTTCCTATGATAGTCCCCGCGACCGTGGGAGATCCTCCCATGGCAACCGGCGCTCCAACTGGCGCTCCCAGGGCAACTGGCGCTCCACCACGGACAGGCGTGGAGCACAACCACCCGGATCCACAGTGTCCGACTACGTAGCCACCGGTGGCGTCACGGCACCTCGACAGCCCAAGGTGTCCACCACCTTCCGTGAGCCCCCTTCAGCAACGTCCCACCGACCCCACCGATGTGGGACAGAGACTTCTCAGGCCTGATACGGGCATCGATGCCATGTCCGAGCGGGTGGCCCGGCAAGCTCAGCAAGTCGCACGGCTGACCGCCACGATGACCCAGTTCACCGCCATGACGGGACCTACCAAGGTTGAAGACAACACCCAGAAAGGCGATGCCCCTCTCGGATCGTGTTTCCCAAGCGCCGCCCCCACCAGCCATCAAGCTACGGAGCCCGTGAGCGAACCCATTGGACTTGCAGCCGAGGGTAAGACGGAGGCGATCACCCCTTGGATCCATGATTCCACCTCTGTAGACGCCGGGACGACCGAGCTCGATCAAGGCCCCGCCGCCGACGCACGCACTCATCGACTACCTACAAGCAGTCGGCAGCCATCAGTCCAGAGCAGCTGCCCGGCCGATGAGCCCACGGAGCCGCTACAGGATCATACCGAGGAGTGTACCGTACTTGCTCTACGCACAACTATACCAGCTAGCGCAGAGCCGAGCCTGGACCCCACCCCTACCGCAGAGCCGCTGCAGTTTGCGCTCCGCTCACAAGAGACGGAACAGCAGCAGCCTATAGCTGAGCCCGCAGTCATACCCATGCCACATAACCTAGGAGACGTCCCTCCCCACTCTAGCATCAAAGTGCCAGAGACGCCTCCCCCTCCATGGGGGAGCACACGAGAGGACGGCAACGGTCCTCCACTCCCAGACGATGCCGGGAACCTTACTAACGAACCCCCTACAGTTACTGCACCATCTGCTACACAGACGGTCCAGGGGGGAGAAGGCCCACCAGTGGAGACCCAAGAGCTGAAGACATCGCCATTCTGTGGCTTAACAGTCTGTAAACCCGAGCCTGCCCCGCCAACAGAGTTTAAGGCATACCAAGAACTCCTCAGAACTACTGCATCATCCTTAGCAGAGATGCAGGGGGGGACAGACCCTCCCTCCTTAAAATCGGAGGACTACCGCAGAGCAGAAGCAGTCATCCTGAGACGCATCCAGGAGGAAAGCTTCCCAGAGGAGTTAAACACATCCTGGTTAAGTTACCAAAATACAAGCAAGATACGCAACCTAGCGCCAGAGTATCACGCAGGTCTACTCAGAGTAGGAGGCAGACTCCGTCGATATCATGACCTGCACTACGGAGCAATGCACTCAATCCTACTACCCCACTCTCACCCGTACACCAAGCTCATCATCCAAGAGTACGACGAGAGGTTAAATCACCCAGGAACAGAACGGGTCTTCGCTGATTTACGAAGGAAGTACCGGATACTAAAGGGGAGGGAAGCCGCCAAGAAATACCAAACCAACTGTTTCCAATGTCGGAGATGGAAGGGAGAGGCCGAGATTCCCCAAATGGCCGACCTCCCAAACTCCAGCCTGAGATTGATGGACCCGACGTTCTACCCCACCGGAATGGATTGTTCCGGACCAATGACTGTGGAAATCGGTAGGAGGACAGAGAAAAGATGGGGGATTATATTCAAACGTCTCACCACTCGTGCAATCCACATTGAATTCCTCACAAGTATGAGTGCAGACTCTTTCCTCACGTCACTCCGTCGATTCATAGCTCGCAGGGGGAAGCCCCACGAGCTCCGGTCCGACCGAGGCACCCTCGGCTTTGTTACCATGGCGTTCTATGCCACCGTGACTGCACATTACAGTCACAGGCTCCTCCTAAGCTCCCCCCATAGCTACACCGTTGCACCAGCTGCGTAGCACATCCACCCACATCGCTCGGACCCGACGGAGATGTAGAACCAGACGATGTTCTACGAATCCCCTCTCCCGACCAAGTACTGGAATGAAGAGGAGAGCGCACCCACCTTGCCCGGCGTCCGTCAGCCTACACCTCGTAGAGTGCAACCAATCGTGGCACAACAGCACAACAACGCAGTTCACCCACGCGAGACCAAACCGGCTCTCTTGCCGATCCGGTACGTCAGAGCCCCCAGCCCGAAGGGAGATGAAGGCCTAGCGCACCGACACGACGGCTCGAAGAGGGGCTCACAGAATCCTGTCAGCCCGACTTACTCTACTCAATTAACCATCTGGTCGACGGACTCAACCAGGTGGTCCTATGCCACAGTGCGATGGAAATGGACGCTAGAACGGGTATGGTGTGCAGTGAATGCCTTGTGGTATCTCTGACACTCCAAACCGGGCAGAGAGCACACGCACAATTCTTCTACCCCCCACCATCAAGAGGAAATCAAACTAAGACTAAGGAAATAATAATGAACATCATCGCCCGGCGAATGGTGACAGTATCCTGCCACCGGGGGAGTGTTGCCGAGACGACGATGACGACGGGACAATCGTCCCGACTAAGGACGTAGCGTCAGTATGACGTCACCCCAAGATCATACGACACCATGTCCCACCTATTAAGTACAGCGGGTAGGCGCGAGCGGGCGCCAGACCAGCTGTTGAGTAAGACTGAAGAGTATCTGGAGACTTGGGATAAGATAAGGTAAGACCATACCTAGCATCCCACAGTCCGCTGAGCCGCTTTGAGCCTCAGCCCCAGTCTAAATACTGCGACAGTCATAATAAGAGCCCATAGCGCCTATAAGAATACAGTCCTTAATACATATCGAAGAAGTAACAGTACCTCTGTTACAATGCAAAAACATCATATAAACGAGTAGTAATCAAAAAGAAAAATATGTACAGTAAACAGCTTGGGGGGGGGGGGGGTTTGAAGGAGTGTGAGGATTCACAGTCACACTTTTTTATGACTGTTGGTAGCATTCCACATTTTGGTGGCATAGCAGTAGAACAAATGTAACCCCTTGTTTGAGCCAAATCTGGGTTGAACGTGATTTGTGGAGCTCCCTCTGGTGTTGTGTTTGTGGACGTCTCTGACGTTTTTGAAGTAGTTAGACAGGTACATGGGTGTCTTTGTGGTGTAGTGTATCTTGTAGACCAGGCCCATTGCAAGTTGCTGTAGTCCAGTGGTGTGTTCTACGTTTTTTTCGGAGGGATACGATAATCATTACATTACATTACATTACATTACATTACAGTCATTTAGCAGACACTTTTATCCAAAGCGACTTACAATAAGTGCATTCAACATAGGTAAGGAAGGAAACTACTAATCTCCAGAAGTCTTAAGTGCATTCTTTTCTAAAACAAGCAACTAAGAGTATACCTAGCGCTAAGGTAAAAGTGCAATATATCAGCTACCTACTTTCTTAAACAGATGAGACAAATAGGAAAATCAAATGAGAAAGAGCTAAAACAAATAAGTGTATCGATTAAACAAGATCCAATAAAACAATAAAACAAGAGCTCGTACAACTAGTTAACAACAAGTAGGCAAGATTAAGAGGATAGTGTTTCCTGAAGAGGTGGGTTTTCAGCCTGCGGCGAAAGATGGGCAGTGACTCTGCTGTCATGACATCAGTGGGGAGTTCATTCCACCACTGTGGGGCCAAAACAGAAATTCCGTGCACAACATGCGCGTGGTCGTGGAGATACAAAACTACAAACACTCAAGTACCTACATAGTAAAAAAAGTACAGTACTGTCAGGCGTACAGACAAACACACACACATGCACACGCACACGCACACGCACACACACACACACACACACACACACACACACACAGAGACAGGTATAGGCGGGATTGGCTGTTATATTTATATTAATAATGTTTGGGGTGATGTTAGGACAGTGGTGCCTGCCAATTGGCTGGCTACATCAAAACAAGCCTCTTATCAGACGGTGACAGCAGCCAACCACAAAATGACTCATCATCAGGAAACCTGTCCTGTAACTGATCCTTTAAACCACTGGTTCTCAACCTGTGGGTCCGGGGACCCCCAGGGGTCCTTGATGGGGTTCCAGGGGGTCCCCAGCAAAATGAGAAATGGTTAAACAATTAAAGTCATACTGTGTCATTTTTCAATATAATTTTCCATTGCAGTTCCACCAGGACAACGGAGCTACCAGAAATGTTGACAAAAAGACAGCTAAAATAGATGTTACACAGTGGGACTTAAAACCTCATTTTATTTTTCGACTATAAGCTCACAGCGTGTCGAGGTGTGACGTCCTCATGAGCTTGTACTGTAGATATGATATTTTCCAACATTTTGGACAAATCTTAGTTATCTTAGTTAACCGGGGACCTGCTCCCCGGAGTTTCTTTTATTTCCCACGTCGCAGGTCCATGGACCCCCAGCTGCGGCTCAATACTGTGACTGCGGACCGGGCCTCTCCATGGAGCACGACCGTGGATTTCTACTACATTACACTATACCACTACACTATACTGTATATTATCTTAACATTCTTTTATTATACCATTATATACTGCATACACACTATTGCTGTACTATATTATATTATCATATACTATCTTACACTATTATATTTGCTACTATTGTTATTGTTACTACTTGCACTGTATCTCTTTCTGTCTCTCCTCTGTCTGTCTCTCCCTCTCTCTCTCTTCTTTCCCCCGACACGGTCGAGGCAGAAGGCCGCCACCCTAGAGCCTAGGGTCTGCCTGACGTTTCTTCCAGTTAAAGTATCATTCATAGTCGGACGTAAGGATACGTAACTAGCGCCAGCGCTCCTTGCGTTGTCGTTTTTGTCTCCCCCTCCGTCACTTACGGCTCCAGGATTTCCGTCCGTGCAGTCGACATTCACCGTCAGGCCGACGTACGTTCGTTTGTACGTTGGCTGTAGTACCAGTGAGCCCGTTGGCAGTATAAGGAAAAAACGTTTTCCTCGGGCCCTCTTTCTCCAAAAAAAGACCCACGTTGGTTGGTGGAAGTACTTGAGTAAATGTACTTAAGTACTTAGACCGTCGATCCACGGTCTGTGACAATATATAGCATATATAGCACAGTGCAGTAGGGGTCGAAACTCACGTTTTGTAGACAACCATTGTTTTTGTCTAGTTTGTGGACTAGTTTGTGTCTTTTATTGCGTTGTTTTGGCTAGATGCTACAATGGTAGCTTCATGTTGTTAGCTGCGCTAATGCCAGCAGGCTGTGTTGCCAGGTTTTGTGAGAGAAATAAGCAACCAGGTCTATGAAAACAAGCCCAAAAGAATCGACTAGGATATAGCAGATCTACAATATATGTTTGAGAATCACTGGTTTAAATAATAATTGGCCCAAATAAGCAACTACACTTTAGAAACAAGCCCAAATAAAACCGCAACCACCAATACAAAATTGCTTGTTTGTTTACAAGCAACTTTACAGAAAAATAAGCCCAAAGTCGCTTATAATAAGTAGACATGGCAACATTATGGGTACGGCGGTACATACTAGTGGCCATCTAGTGGATGAATAGGTGTATTACGCCTGTACTCTTTAAAATAAATAAAATAACCCCTAAATAACGTGAGCGACTATGCATGCGTCCGTAAAGAACGGACGGAATCCCTCACCCCCTGACGCACGTTTTAGACCCATCTAGGGACTATGAACGGGCCTTTACAGGGAGTTTTTCGTTGCCACTGTCGCAAAATTGCTTGCTCAGGGTGGGATGTCGGGTCTCTTCTCTACATGTAAAGTGTCTTGAGACAACTTGTTGTGATTTGACACTTTAATAAAATTGAATTGAAGAATTGAATTGAATGGGGATCCCTAGCTTCTGCACAGCCAAATACATATCAATTTGGCGGTCCTTGACGTGAAAACGTTTGAGAACCACTAATTTAAAATACATTGAAGCCATTTATCTTTGAACTTTTTCCAATAAGTTATCTTATTTCTTGGAGGCATTTTTTTTCTGCACTGTTTTTGTCAGCGTTCTTTGCATTGTGTTGTGCAGTGTCTGTGACCCCACGTAAAATGCTTTTCACTTCTTCACTATGCACTCATTACAACCAATGAAGATTGATCCTCTGGGGTTTCATTCACTCAACATATTGTCACTTCCCCCTGTGAACATACGTGACAGGTTCAAATGTCACACAGAGGAGGAGGAACTCACTCATCTTTAACGCATTCAGACATGAGCCCCATTCTACAAATGCTTTCTAAATCAGTAGTTCTCACACTTTTTCGTGTCAAGGACCCCCAAAATTATATGTATTTGGCCGCAGACCCTTCATCTGAAAATGTTTTGTGCCAGGGACCCCCAGAAGAGAAGATTTGTGTATATCTGCTATTTCTTTATATCCAATGCTAAAATACAGATGCTTTCCCGGTTTTAATGGGTTAAAGTTTGTTTGTCTGTTTGGGTCATACTAACTGCCCAAAAATACCAAAAAGAAGATACCAAAAAGTACCCAAAACATGCCAGTGCACAAATATACCCAGATCTACACAGATTTCTCACAGGTGGCTAATGGCTTATCTGTCCTTTTCTATCCTTCTTGCCTTCCTGGCTCTCCTTCTATCTCTATATTCTTCCTCCCTTTCTGAAAACAACCAATGATGGAGCTTGTACGAATAAAACCACCCACTTCTTTACACCTGTAAACAATAAAGCTGATTCTGATTGTGATAGGCATGTGATGTACATTTAATCTACAACTAGAAGGGTATACCACTCTGGTTCGTGAACCTCACGGCCAAGGCGTGTTCTTGCCGGCTCTTGAGACCGGTGCCAGCGGGACCACCCGGGAGGATGATCTCGTTGCTGGCGACGTTGACGGGACCTGGAGAACGTCCGTGGTGCTTCCCCGGAGGATGATCTGGAGCCCAGCGACAGCAACAGAACCTCTCTGATGCGGGCGGGACCTCTCTGGAGGACGCTGATGTTGGCTGGACCATTCAGGAGGCTGCCTAGAAGGCCGGGGACCGGGAGGGTGACAATATATAGCATATATAGCACAGTGCAGTAGGGGTCGAAACTCACGTTTTGTAGACAACCATTGTTTTTGTCTAGTTTGTGGACTAGTTTGTGTCTTTTATTGCGTTGTTTTGGCTAGATGCTACAATGGTAGCTTCATGTTGTTAGCTGCGCTAATGCCAGCAGGCTGTGTTGCCAGGTTTTGTGAGAGAAATAAGCAACCAGGTCTATGAAAACAAGCCCAAAAGAATCGACTAGGATATAGCAGATCTACAATATATGTTTGAGAATCACTGGTTTAAATAATAATTGGCCCAAATAAGCAACTACACTTTAGAAACAAGCCCAAATAAAACCGCAACCACCAATACAAAATTGCTTGTTTGTTTACAAGCAACTTTACAGAAAAATAAGCCCAAAGTCGCTTATAATAAGTAGACATGGCAACATTATGGGTACGGCGGTACATACTAGTGGCCATCTAGTGGATGAATAGGTGTATTACGCCTGTACTCTTTAAAATAAATAAAATAACCCCTAAATAACGTGAGCGACTATGCATGCGTCCGTAAAGAACGGACGGAATCCCTCACCCCCTGACGCACGTTTTAGACCCATCTAGGGACTATGAACGGGCCTTTACAGGGAGTTTTTCGTTGCCACTGTCGCAAAATTGCTTGCTCAGGGTGGGATGTCGGGTCTCTTCTCTACATGTAAAGTGTCTTGAGACAACTTGTTGTGATTTGACACTTTAATAAAATTGAATTGAAGAATTGAATTGAATGGGGATCCCTAGCTTCTGCACAGCCAAATACATATCAATTTGGCGGTCCTTGACGTGAAAACGTTTGAGAACCACTAATTTAAAATACATTGAAGCCATTTATCTTTGAACTTTTTCCAATAAGTTATCTTATTTCTTGGAGGCATTTTTTTTCTGCACTGTTTTTGTCAGCGTTCTTTGCATTGTGTTGTGCAGTGTCTGTGACCCCACGTAAAATGCTTTTCACTTCTTCACTATGCACTCATTACAACCAATGAAGATTGATCCTCTGGGGTTTCATTCACTCAACATATTGTCACTTCCCCCTGTGAACATACGTGACAGGTTCAAATGTCACACAGAGGAGGAGGAACTCACTCATCTTTAACGCATTCAGACATGAGCCCCATTCTACAAATGCTTTCTAAATCAGTAGTTCTCACACTTTTTCGTGTCAAGGACCCCCAAAATGATATGTATTTGGCCGCAGACCCTTCATCTGAAAATGTTTTGTGCCAGGGACCCCCAGAAGAGAAGATTTGTGTATATCTGCTATTTCTTTATATCCAATGCTAAAATACAGATGCTTTCCCGGTTTTAATGGGTTAAAGTTTGTTTGTCTGTTTGGGTCATACTAACTGCCCAAAAATACCAAAAAGAAGATACCAAAAAGTACCCAAAACATGCCAGTGCACAAATATACCCAGATCTACACAGATTTCTCACAGGTGGCTAATGGCTTATCTGTCCTTTTCTATCCTTCTTGCCTTCCTGGCTCTCCTTCTATCTCTATATTCTTCCTCCCTTTCTGAAAACAACCAATGATGGAGCTTGTACGAATAAAACCACCCACTTCTTTACACCTGTAAACAATAAAGCTGATTCTGATTGTGATAGGCATGTGATGTACATTTATTTAACCTGACAGTCAGAGTCAGAGCAGGTCAAATGCACAAGGATTTATTCTCCCAAACTCAGGAACACAAGCAGAATTAACGCAGGAGTATACTGAGAACATCACCATCTCAGAACACCATAACTACATAAGAACTCACAGTAAACATAAGGAACTAAGGGTTTATATAGGCCTACATACATGGATAACCAGACACAGGTGAACACAACTGACATTCGACACACGGATTGGCCACTAATCTACAACTAGAAGGGTATACCACTCTGGTTCGTGAACCTCACGGCCAAGGCGTGTTCTTGCCGGCTCTTGAGACCGGTGCCAGCGGGACCACCCGGGAGGATGATCTCGTTGCTGGCGACGTTGACGGGACCTGGAGAACGTCCGTGGTGCTTCCCCGGAGGATGATCTGGAGCCCAGCGACAGCAACAGAACCTCTCTGATGCGGGCGGGACCTCTCTGGAGGACGCTGATGTTGGCTGGACCATTCAGGAGGCTGCCTAGAAGGCCGGGGACCGGGAGGGTGACCCCCAGGTGCAGGAGAGGTTGAGGGACACCAAGCAGAGACCCCGGGACTGGGTGAACAGGATGCTAGGGGTAGGGTGGTGTCTTCATCCAGGATCGCCCCTGCGGTGCAGTAATCCAATACATCACCTCCCACTATTCTGGATGGCTCTAGCTCATCGCAGATGGAAACCTGGCCATGGGTATAGATCACTACACCCTCAGCCATCATCAGATCCAGGCCCAGTAGAACAGAGTCACGTATAGGAGCTACATGGATCAATACACGTCTGGCTGTCATACCAGTCTGACTCCAGCATTGTCAAGGTGAGTCTCCGGTAGGTCAATCTGGTCTCCTAGCAGCTTGTACAGGTCATCAGAGATGATAGTGGTCTCAGCTCCGGTGTCCACCACTGCATGGGTTGGGATGTTATTCACACTTAAGGAAACCTGCAGGCTTGGTCCACTGGCTTTGATGCGGCACACTTGGAACCCAGGAGGCTTTCCACCTTTTCCACCTGCAAGGGTTGGACTCTGGGAACAGTCTCTCTGGAAATATCCTCCCTCCCCACACTTGAAACACGGGCATGTCATGCCACGTGTGGGACTCGTGGACTGAGACCGCATACGGCCTTGGTGCCCTGAGCGGGGACCTTGGTCCGACTGCCTGTCACGTCTATGCTCCATCGCGTTGGCCTGAGAATCTCTGGACTGCAGCTGCAGGTTCTCCAACTTCTGCATTATAGTCTTGAATTGGTCGGTTAATGCAGCGACTTGGCCTGTACATGTAGAGACTTGGCCTGTCAATGCAGCAAACTGGTCTGTAGTAACATACTGGGGAGTTTGCACTCTGCGTGACACAGCTGGCAGGTCCTCGACAATGTCATCTTCGTCAGCCCAGGATATCCGTCGCATTCTGCTCCTCCCTTCAGTCTCTCTTCCAACAGTGGCTCTGTAGTTGTGTGCGTGAGCCTCCTGTCTCTGTGCCTCCGTCAGCGAACCTACTAGGTGTTGGGACCTCTCCCACCCATCCCCACTGTAAACAGCTGATGTTGATCAGGAATGCTGGGCTCCATCCCCTGTGAAGACTGCTGATGCTGGTGGGGGCTGTTGGACCCCATCGCCGCTGTAGGCATGTGTTCCTGGTGGTCTCCTGTGCTGTTGCCTCCAGTAATGTGTGTCAATACAGGGGCTATCAGCATTTGAAGTCGTTCTCTGTTCACCCAGCACTGCTTTCATTTGCTGATTATGGTTATCCAATAGCGCTTGAAGCCATGTTGGGGGTTGATCAGAATTAGTAGCCAACGCTTTTTCTACGTTCTCTACTCCTGTTGCCATTTTTTTTTACAGTGTATTTACTTTGGTCATTTTCCCACGTCAGTTTTTACAGTGCACTCACTCCAACGTCTGTCACTTCCCCAACGAGTTCTGCAGTAGTTTTCTCTGCTAGGGAACACTTTCTTGCTGTCACTCAAGTCTTTTAAACAGAAAGGATTAACGTTTCTTTCTTGCACACATGTCATGGAGCACGGAGTACAAAGGACATGCAGCAGGTGCAACTCACTGACGTTTAACGATCACGGCCGTCGGCCCGAATGTCCGTGTACACAGGTGGCTTGCAAAGCAAACTCTATTCTCTTGACTTGTATATTTGGATTCTACACACCTTGACGTCTTTATCCTGCGTCTCACACCATTTGTCGTGCGGGTGGTGAGGTGTGGGTAATGACAGGCACGACAAGGATGGATTCCTCAGTTTAGCAGACTTTACTGTTGTAACTGCACTCAGGTTAGTACACACACAACACACAGTGTCTTCTGTGATCGCTTGATCATGCACAATTATGGTCATTAAGGCACTCTAGCTCGGGCACAGAACGGGGAGACTTGGCCATCCATGCAGTGAGCTTGAGTACCTGTTAACAACTAACATAGGAAGTGTCCACCTCTCTTTATAAACGTCCTGCATGGAACGTCCCACAGCCAATGAGAGGGCTCATAGAACATGCACATTCAACCAAACTAGGGGGTGACTCAAATATCCAGGTAACACAGTCCCATGCTACACACATCACAGATAGTCACAGAACAAGGTGTCACAGGGCTGTACTGCCCGTCACAACGATATCACATCTACAAGCTCAGAATGGGTCGCATCACGGCGTGTTGTTAATTATTATTATGTATATAAATAAGGAAACCTCTGTCCGTCAGTCAGTCAATCTGTTCCGCATGGTTCTCCTCAGTGGGTTGAGCAATTGATCTGATCTTGCACACAGGCATTAACCATAGGCATAATTATGCGGACCACAATAGGAAGCCCATTTTTAACTTTCCCAAAATGTAAGCTGTTTATTAGCATTTTTGTGTAAACACCGGAGATTCCGAGTTCGAGCTATGGGATCTGTCGTCGTCACGGTTACGGCCATGTAGGTTATGGGATCTCTAGCAGGCCGCTGGCTATACTTGGCTTACACACATACAGGCACAGAGACAATGGCAGAACATACGCTGCAAACTGATAAAGGACTTTCATTTAGGGCCTGTGTCCACACACACTGAGTTTTATGAGCGGCCGGGATGGCGCTTTGGATATCATCTTCATAGCACTAGCGTGCAATGTGCGAATCCATGTAGCGTTATTAGTACACATAGCTTTGCTGAAACAGCATCAACAACTTTCATGGTTGTGGGTGGCTACGATTCCACTTTGGGTCGTAAATGACCAGGTTGTCACACGCATGCATGCATGCATGCACGCACGCACGCACGCACATTAAATCACTGTCTAAAACTTTCAACTATGCATACCGAGCGCATAACCCAACAGTCTGCAAATAGTTAATTAGTTAACTAGTTAACTAGTTATTTATATTTTTGGGAAAATGGCAATTTTTTATTTCTTGAAAATGTCTAAATTTCAATACAGCAATGCATTGACATTACAAAGAAAATGCACTTTGTATTTTGCACTTTTGAATACTAAAGTATTTTTTTAAAGCTAGTACTCCAGTACAAATTTGACTGAGCAACTTCTCACCTGTAGTTGAATAATACTTGACCAAGAGATCTGATACTTTGACTCAAGTACAGTACTGGGCTTTGTCCACCACTGGTGGACCTGCAACGCTTAGCCTGATTTGTATTTGGTTGCGTGCTGGTGAAAATAGCAGATCTACAAGCCTACAACGCATCGTGCTGCGATGCATTGTAAGCTTGTAGTTCATCTATTTTCAGTGTGCGATGCGATGCACAACGTGTAGATCAGGCGTTACATGGACTGACTGGGTTTGAGCCTGAACAAATGGGACAGACAGTGTGATGAGGTGTGTGGCAGTACCTATGACCTGGTATGCAGGGCTTACTTTGTTAAATCCCTAACAAACACACACACACACACACACACACACACACACGCGCGCGCACACGCACACGCACACGTACGCACACACACACACACACACACACACACACACACACACACACATGTCGTCTTTCAAAGTTTTTGTCAATCTATACCTGATCTTTCTCATCACGTTGGTATGTTCTCACCATTCCACACTGCACCCACGCAACTCCCATAAACTACTGCGTGTACCAGCAATGCACTCTCTGTGTGTGTGTGTGTGTGTGTGTGTGTGTGTGTGTGTGTGTGTGTGTGTGTGTGTGTGTGTGTGTGTGTGTGTGTGTGTGTGTGTGTGTGTGTGTGGGCACGCACGTCTCAGTAAAACAGGTGTGTCACTCAGGAACAAAGTTAAACGAGAGGTAAGACTGTAATTAGAAATGGCAAAGCACATTGTCATAATAGGATACAAAAATAATTGCTGGAGGATTACAAGCCGGTAAATAATAAGGTCACACAGGGAAGAAGTGTGCCAGAGGTCGGATCAGATGATCAGAAATGCATTCTTTGAAATAGCTAGCATTGTTTTCTACACTATAAAAGTGAGTCATTAAAGGGAACAGTCAGGACTTTGCAGGGATTGACAGAAACAGAACAGAGTGATGGGGAAGTATAATGCAGTATCATCTGCATACATGGAAGACAACACACACCACTGTCTTGCAAAACCTAAAACACGACTTGCCTTACCCTACCTTGCTTAAAAATAGCAAAAAACTGCAGATCTACCAGCTCGTACGTTGTGAGTTTGTATATCTTCTATTTTTGCTGTTTGGCGTATGATGAAGTATATAAGGCGCAAGTATTTAAATGTTAAATGGTGAACTGGAAGAAGCACTCATATTTCTTGTTTAAGTAAAAGTAGCAATCCAAACACTCGTCTTCACAGCAGTGATAGCAACTTGGGGGTGTAGAGCAGGGGTTTTCAACTGATTGTGAACCAGGGACCACCCTGACTAATCAAACTGGGGACCACTGTTGTGTTGGGTGGGGATATGGGCTAAGATCAGTGCTTTGGTAACACTTGCTATGCATCCCATGTCTGTACATCCCACTGTTTCTCAACCAATGTCCACGAGGCTACTAGTGGTCCATGGCATAATTAGGCCTGCAGGTGGTCCATGGGAAAATGTTTGAAAATGTAAATACATAAATAAAATACCTTTGTTAAATGTAATAAAATGTGTTTAAATAATATTTAAGTAAGTCCATCAAATGTAAGACAATATTTGAATTAATAGGCGTGGTTTGGGAGAAAACGCTTGAAATTAAACAATGACTGGTAAGGGCTTGATTTAATTCATTACACGATACTATGTGCAACAAATTACATGAAGCCCAGGCATTATTTAACTGAAATATGCGAGTGGTCCAGAGCAATAAAAAAAAAGTAGATTGTCCTATCGGTTAACCGGATTCCATTCTCTAACTTTATCCAACCTTCCATTAAACTCATGTTAACTGATATACTGATTTGTATCTTATGTATGAGTGAGCAGAAACTATTACATGGATACTATTATATGGGCACATTTCCTAATAATGATGACCCTATCAGGCAATCCGGAACACTTTCCCTTCTTGAGATTCTAACGCCATGGGGGGGGGTCCGTGGCCAAATATTTATCAAGTTGGGGGCCCTTGTCACGAAAACGTTTGAGAATTACTGTGGTAGGACATTCCATAAATGTATCCCTTTTGAAAAAGATGACTGACCAAGGGTGGGTTTTGTGCTTCGCTGCCCTGCAGTTGCCATTCGCTGATCCCCTATGTTTTCGCCCCTGTCCGTCTGTCCATGTGTGTGTGTGTGTGTGTGTGTGTGTGTCCGTCTGTCTGTGAGCAGCTGATCTCCGGCACCGTTGGCCCGATCATCGAGAAACTGGGCACAGTTGCACACACACTCCTTGGATGCCAGAGCAGAACCTCTGCCCAAATTGGCCTAATATAGTGCCACCAGGAGGCCAATTTTTGCTAAACAATCTTTTTTATATTACTCCTACAGATTTGGTCCAAACATCCCGCCAATTGGTACACATTATCTCTATAGTCATGTGATGAAGAGGGATCTGTCCGATTTTTCATATTCCATCCTGATTGGCTAAGATTGACTCCCAGTTTGCAGGCATGGCCCGTTTTGAACAAAATGCCTCAAATCATGAACGCAGCGTCCGATTGCCGTGAAACATTGCCGGCACCAGTGGCGGAACAACTGAAAGCCGGCCCGGTAGGCACGGCACACTTATCAGGCCCCCCCCAGCGCACACACGCGCGGTGTGCGCACGTGCGGATTGTGTTCGTTTTTGTGTTACTTTATTTCGGTTTTAGGGTTAGGGTGAGCTTCCATCAGTGTATTGGGGAGCCTCGAATATATTTGCAGTTCCATGTAAGCTGGTGAATCTCTGGGAAAGTTGCTGAGAGGCGGCCGCGGAGATTTATTTCTAATAAAATAAAGGTCCATGTGATCCGACGGCCCAAATTTGGTGCCCAAATGCGGAAGTAAAGGTACTTCCGGGTGATATATTATAACTCTATGGTACGGACCCACTAGACACCACATTGTGATACAAGTTTGGGACCATACCTACTGTATATACTGTACGTTATGAATCACAACACCCTCATTTTAGATATGCCATCAACAGGAACACACGCACGCACGCACGCACACACAGTGGTACAGTATGTGTGGCCCTCCAGTTCCGTTCAGACAGCTTCCATCCTTATCTCCCGGTCTTGTTTTGTGCGACCTCTCCCATGGAGGGAGGGAGAGAGAGAGAGAGAGAGAGAGAGAGAGAGAGAGAGAGAGAGAGAGAGAGAGAGAGAGAGAGAGAGAGAGAGAGAGAGAGAGAGAGAGAGAGATCTGAGTGACAGGAGAGAGATGTTGTTTAGCTTTGGTCTGGTGCCGGCACCGCTGTGAGTATTTGAGACATGCACACTGGTGACGGGGTGTGATAGGACGGTGATAGGACGGTGATAGGACGGTGATAGGGGCTTCAGTCATAGGGGCGTCACAGAGGGCCCATATGCTCACAGATGAGTCCAGATTAAAAGACGAGTAGCAGGATTTTCTACCATTCTTCTTTAAATGAGAGAGAAACTGCTTACACAAGTATCACGTTTACATTAAGCATTTTATTTTACTTTAACCACTTAAGACCTATAATACTTTGTTCACAACGTGTAGATCTGCTATTTTAACTATTTCTCAAATTTCTTGAAAACACATGCGTACGTGCGTGCGTGCGTGTGTGTGTGTGTGTGTGTGTTTACATGCACATGTGGGTTTGTGTGCAAAATGTCGAATGTTTATTATGCAAATTATGCATTTAGCTCATATTGCATTTTAATGTGACTGACCGCATAATTGACTCAGCTTCCCAAAACAGCTTGTAGCTGAAAGGTGACAGCAGTGACAATAACACACTGACACGTGACAGATGAGATGACACTCCAACGGTCAGAAAGTAACTCATTTAAATAAATTAACTGGACTTGACAACTCCTGTTGAGTTTGTTAAACTAACTTCACCTGGATTGACCAGCCCTCCTTTCACACCTGGGAAGAGTGAATGTAATGACTCACACCAATTAAACTAACTTGAGACGTCTGTGTTTAAATTGTTTATTCTACAGGTGTGATCTCTTGTCTTTGACACACACATCGTCTCTGTCGGGTGGAAACCTCATATGTCCAAAACTGCTACATTTCAGGATTCAAGGTTGTACATATCTTTTATTTTTCATACCAGTAACCTGTAAGCTGATTGATTGTATGACGTTCTGTATAGTAGTGTATATCTGTCTATCTCTTATCATGATTTGTGTGCGTGGGGATGTCATTTTAAACAAGTGTGACGGTGGTCAACGGTGTCACATTTGACTTGCCAATTCTTGTTAAGAATAATGGCACTCTTTTACTTTTTAAGATCAATTCACATCAATCGCTCACAACAATAAAATATCAAGTGCACATTAAAGTGCGGAGTGCGTAATTATTGTGAGTATCAATGGAATTAAATGGGTTGCAGACTACGCCACTCAGGTTTGTTTTAGGAGCCTAAGAACTCCTCTTCTAATACTTTTTTTTTTACAGGTCACACAGGTTCAAGTTTAACCAGGAAGTAGGCCTACCTTGACTTTGAAATTTGAGAACAACACTTAAAAACCCAGGATAAAACCGACACAACACAATGGCTAAAAAGGGTGAACATATATTTATTTGAAATTTCCCTAAACAAGAGGCCTCTATGCCATAAAATACAAATAACAAAGAAAAACACTCATACAAAAATACAAAAATAATCCTATCCTCCTAAGGCGCCACTAACTAACTAAAACTGCGGGTACAAAGCAGGCTGTAAAAACGGTGCAAAATATAGAAGGTGCAAATTAGCAGAGCGCAACAATAACTTAATGTCAAGCAAAGTGCAAATGCCGCTAAAGTGCTTAGGGTGCTATAATAAGTTATGGCAGTTTT
This sequence comes from Gymnoscopelus braueri, assembly GCF_963280865.1. Lineage (NCBI taxonomy): Eukaryota > Metazoa > Chordata > Actinopteri > Myctophiformes > Myctophidae > Gymnoscopelus > Gymnoscopelus braueri. The sequence goes on from NC_137603.1 coordinate 61,507,385, forward strand.
TCTCTGAGTGCAAATGGTTTTTTTTTCAATGGGGAGTAGACCAAGCAGGTGAAATCTTCAGTGTCTTCTAGTTCAACATCATCATCTTCTTCGCTCTGAAATAACAAACGTAAAGCCAGTTCATCTGTTCCAGACAATATACTGCGTGCCTTGACTTAGTAGGTTTTACAGCTAGTGTTGCTTAAGCCCGTACTCACAACGAAGGCAGCACTGTAGCCAGCCCGTTGTCCTCAGCTCGCTCCAGGCCTCACGCCGCTCGATCAGGTTGGTTAATGGTTTCACCGCTTCCTCGCTCTGGTCTCTCGTCGGGGTATGTATGGAGCCGCACACCGGAGTCCTCTACTCTATCGTGTGAGTGCTCGCCCTCGGTTCCTTCTGTCCACCCCACTGCACTCGCTTTGCACCGCTGCCACAAAACAATTCTCTTCCTTCTCCTTCCTCAGTCTCTATTTGAACGAAGCCGCTGCTTCTCTCTGTCAGGGCACCACGCCCTCCTTGCGCTGGGATTGGCCGTTGATGACGTCGTTCGCTCAGGGATTGGGTCGTGGGGGCCACGCCCGAGTGTCCGTCAGCACACAGCTGATAACTGTCAATGTCACTCGATTGCCTGTTAAGTGGCTTGGGGACCGGGGGAAAACATTGCCCAACAATAAAATGCACACACTACATGTCAGTTCATCATACACAGGCTTAAAAAGGGGTTAAGAGATGAAAAAATACATAATAAATAAATAACAGAAAATAATAATAATACCCCGTTTTCCACCCTGTCACACAAGCTTAGTGCTTTATGAGACTTCCAGTTTAGTAGACCTTGTATTGTGAATTTGTACCTCCATGTACTGTTGTTGTCATGTCTTACTAAATAAAGTACATCAATCAATCAATCAAAGGTTCAAAAATAGCAAAAGTAGCAGATCTACAAGCTCAAAACGTGTCGCTTGGCGCTGCATTTCGAGCTTGTGGATCTGCTACTTTTGATGCTTTTGTGTAACGCTGTAGTATGATCGAGTAGGGCGTTAATTTACGAAAAAACACAAAAAGTTAAATTATGGACGTAAGAGGTTTCTGCCCGACAACAACGAAATATAGCTGAGGGATGTCAAGTGTTTGTTCGTTAAAGACAGCCTGCGATGGAAATAAATTAATCAAGATCCTGATGATTCTACAAATGATTGTAATCAACTCTTGAAAGAACTTATTTCCCCCTGTGTTGCATGATGTGTCTGTTTGTTCAGACCAACTGGTGAAATGCTGCTGATTTCATTTGAGATTTTGTGAAAGGCAAGAATTAGCCTACCGTGTAAACTACAGTTATTAATGCAACCAGGAGGAGTTACAATTTACAGGAAGTTTTCTTTGAACGTATTTTCTCTCAAAGTCAATCTTTCAGGAAGCTTTCTTGTGAAGAAAGGGTATGCACAGAGAGAGCACCATTAGACTGTAGAGGGGATATCCTGGTAGTTTTCAAGTAATCTCACTTCTTCTTGAGTCATATTTAAGTCAAGTAAAAGCACTTCTAATCAAATAGGATGCTCTAGCACAGGGGTCTTCAACAGGGGGTCCGGGACCCATAGGGGGTCCTCAGAGTTCTCCAAATCTTTGTGTGAAAGGATAATAGTTTTTACATTTACCACTTGAACCTTAGCATCCCTATTCTGAGGAGAACATTAGCGCTGCGTATTGAGCTTGTAGATTTGCTATTATTGGTCAAGGGTTTTGCTGTAGAGGGAAAAAAAAGAGCAGACCAAGTGTAGAGCCAACAGTCAGTATTGACGGTTTAAGTGCTTAAAAGTCTGAAAATACACATTAACATGAATCCAACATATTAATAGAAAAGATACTTCAACAAACGTTAATATGCTCTGATTTACACTCATAGCGCTGTCAAACGAGTCTATGAAATCTATGAAAAAGTTTAATCTGCAACACAATTGTAAACAACATGCAGTGGGGGGTCCCCTGCTTCATCTCTCTCTCAGCTAAAAACATTGAAGACCCCCTGCCCTAGTACTCTCTGTCTGAGTACCGGGCCTTTCATTAGCAGTGAGCCACTATAGGACCTGTCTGCAGAGATGTTCCCCTCAACACCTCCAAGTCTCTGGAGAATAAACTTCACACACACAGCGTAGGAGAGACGCAGAGAACTAGCGGTGTTTGACAGACGACTGCAACCCTCATTTAGGACCCTCATAGCCAGGGACCCCTACAGTAGCAGGCCTCAAAAAACATGAAGTCAATTGACCGAGGTGTCAGTCACTCACATGTCAAAGATACACAGCCCTTTTGGGGCCGTAAAGATGGACAGCAGTCCTTTTGGTATGGAGGTCTGGGAGGGAGGGGCCAAGATGTTGTCGAGGGGATGAAGGAAGAAAGGAGGAGAGGGAAGTGTGGAACAGGAAGACAGAAGTTCCTTTCATACTGAGATCCTGCAATATTGCCGTCAAGAATGGGTGACCTAGAGATGGGCATCCGTAGCTGAATGGGTAGAGACTATAGAGGTCGCCTGGGAATCAGAAAGTCCCCGGTTCGGCCTATGTGTCAAAGTATCCCTGAGCAAGACACTGTATCCCTAACTGCTCCCCGGGCGCTGCATTAATAATAGCACCCATTGCTCCTAAATGTTAGGATATAGGTTAGTTAGGTAGTTAGGATTTCATGTATAATATGCAAATGTACTCGGACAAAATGTCTCAAAGAAGCGGGGACCATGTCAGCGTCTAGTGTTAAGCTATACTGTTTAACATGACAGCTGTCAGTAGATTTGATCTATTCACAATTATAACCTACACATTTATTTCACCCAAAATGACCCAAAATGGACTGACGACATAGCAGGCCACATTCACACAAACGAACAGAAATGAAGCTGTTTCCTTCACTGAGCGACATAAAGGCTGAACATGCAAACATTTTATAACCCACTCAGTTGTTGTCAAACAAAGATAATCCATATGCTATGCATTTAATTCACAAACAAACAGACTCAAGATGTACTGTATGATGAAAGTGTGTGTGTGTGTGTGTGTGTGTGTGTGTGTGTGTGTGTGTGTGTGTGTGTGTGTGTGTGTGTGTGTGTGTGTGTGTGTGTGTGTGTGTGTGTGTGTGTGTGTGTGTGTTATTTATTTAGGCTATTCATTCAGGGTGACTGATCTAGATCTTTTGTTGTTGCCACTGCAAGGTCAGGACTGACTTTGTATTTTTCCATTGAAAATACTGTGTCTGCTTTTAATGACAGCATGACAAGTTCGAGTCAGGTTGTGAAAATAGATGCATTGGGGTGGCTAGGCGCGTACCACATAGGCGCAGGGGTCTTCAACAGGGGGTCCTCAGAGTTACTACAGCGGGTCCCCCAAATCTTTGTGTGATGGTGTACAGCAGCCAAAAATAGCAGAACAGCTCACAACGCCTCCGTCACAACGCCTCCGGCAGAAAAACATCTACATAAAAAAATAAAATAAAATAGATGTATTGAAACGGGGTGATTGCGATTGAAATGGTTTAAACTAGAATTTTCGCAATTCAGGGAAAATTGCAAAGTGTGGTTGCGCCGACGCCGGTCGCGGGTCGCGGCCGCTGGGACGCGAGGAATACGCAGGGAGGAATACCGTCGGAGGCCGCGCGACGTGCTATTCGAATTCGGTGCCAATCACATACCGTGTTCGTGATACGTGCCGTTTTGATTTTAGGAAATAGGCCTCTCCCACTAAAGAAATAGGCCACTCCCACAAATGTAACGGCACAACTATATAGTCACGTCGCTCCTGAGATCACTTGCATTTCATTTTGAGAGGATTGATCCCCCCCCAAATCATGTTTTTGCGTCAAACTGTTAAATTTGGTGCATTTGTGGCGCCCCCTATGGATCAAAGTGGAAATTCTTCTGGGGATTCGTTGAGGTAAACCACCCTTGGCATGTGATTCAAATTTGGGATTGACCGGACGTTTCGTTCGTGATTTTTGGTATTTTTTGTAAAACGGGCCCCTCCCACTAACTTTGGAGCCAATTACGGACGAACGGTAAGGATTATAAAAATTCCGTTTGGATATGTTTATCGCATGGATCCAGAGATCATGTGTACCGATTCTTGAGAAATTTGGACAAAATATGTGGGGGGAGGAGCTAAAAGTGTGTTTTAAAGAAAATTCAAAATGGAGGAAAATCTATCCAGACGCAAATGGGCTTGGCCTATATAGGGAGTTGCATCATGACCCAAGGAATCTAGGGATTTTTGTTTTTATTCTACGACCTACGGTTCAAGAGTTATAGGCCAAAACGAGGGCTGTTATAGCGCCACCATGAGGCCGACTGGTGTAATATTTTTTTAATAATTTTACATAAAATTATGAACCTCCCCTTTAAGTCTTGTAACTCTAGCCCTTACGGTTTCTGAGAAAAAGATACTTGAATGGGAGTTTTTTTCCTTTTCCCATTAAAGTGGATGGGGAAATTTTATGCACTAATAAATCAATATTAATTCAACTATGTAACCAATCTCTTAGCAAAATACAAGCGCACGATTCCCGGTGAAGCCAGTCATTTTGACTTATGGCACGAAATTGGGGGAAAAAAACTGTGGGAGGAGTAGCGTGCCAAAATAAAGTTTATCTAGAATAATAAAGTGGGAAGAGTACTATAGTAGGGCAACCACACTAATAACATGGTTGTTTGTGTTATCAGAAATACATTGGGGGAGAAAGCGAAGAGTTTTATACTTGGGTCGCACGCCCATGCGTCACAACGCGTTAATCTTGTAGCTCTGCTGTTTTGGGTGCATGACACTATAGCAACAAAATGACAAATCGGGCTTTATAGACGTCACACCCGCCCCCTTTTACACAGTATTTTGTATGTCTTTAGATGTCTTGATGAATTGAATACACAGGACCACAATGGAAACAAGTCATCAATCAATCAATCAATCAATCAATCCATCAATTAGCTCTGTGACTATCTCCGCTGGTGGCTTAATGGCAGAACAACAATGACCCATGTCCTCAACCCTGGATGGCTCAGGGTTGCAATGGGCCTGGTCTACAAGATACACCACAACATTGGGATACCCATGTACCTGTCAAAATACTTCAAAAACGTAAATAAAGTCCACAATCATAACACCAGAGGCAGCTCCACTGATCATGTTCAACCCAGATTTGGCACAAACAAGGGATATGAACTCGTTCTCATGCTATGCAACACAAATGTGGAATGCCCTAACTAAAGGAGTAAAGGAGTGTAAAACCCTACTCACTTTCAAAACTGCCCTAAAGAAACACCTTCAGGAGGCTGCAATTCCAAAATGGCCCCTGTCTAAGTCTTAACCTACCCCCCCCCCCCCTCCTCAAACTGTCTATTGTACATATTTCTAATAGTAACCTGTAAGCTGATTGTATGACGTTCTGCATAGTAGCGTATATTTGTCTATTTTCTTAAATGTCATCATGATTTGAGTGCTCATTTTAAATAAGCCATTGTGCTTTTATGAGAGATCCAGTTTAGAGGAACTTGTATTGTGAATTGTACTTCCATGTCTTTTCTAAATAAAGTATTCAATCAATCAAACCCCCTGACCCATGTATCAAAAATAGCAGATCCACAAGCTCATAGCACGAAGTGACGCGCTATGAGCTTGTAGATCTGCTATTTTTGTGACCAGCCAAAGTATAAAATACGCTTAAAGTGGTTAAAATGATTGTGACGCTATTTTAACACATTTTGCTGTGGACCCCCTGGTAGACTGCCCCCCCCCCCCCCCCCCACAGAACGCCTAACGGCAAAGCATTCCCGCATTGAACAGGCTGTGTGTAAAACGGGGCCACTACTACAGAGAGAGAGAGGAGGGTGGAGTGAGAGTGGAGCTATGGGTTTATTTGGCTGGGTGTGGGTGGGTGTGGGGGGTAGTGGTGGGGGCCAGGCCGCAAAAAAGAAAGAGAAAGGGAATGAGGGGAAGGTACAAAGGAGTATGTATGCGTGTGTGTGTGTGTGTGTGTGTGTGTGTGTGTGTGTGTGTGTGTGTGTGTGTGTGTGTGTGTGTGTGTGTGTGTGTGTGTGTGTGTGTGTGTGTGTGTGTGTGTGTGTGTGTGTGTGTGTGTGTGTGTGTGCGTGCATGTGCGTGCGTGTGTGTGTGTATTTGATGAGCAGTAACGTGCTGCAGAGGAAGGAAGTTGTGTTATATATAGTCTGCAGGCTATTGTCTGAGAGCCATGCTGACACACCCACTCTGTGTGTGTGTGTGTGTGTGTGTGTGTGTGTGGGTGTGTGTGTGTGTGTGTGTGTGTGTGTGTGTGTGTGTGTGTGTGTGTGTGTGTGTGTGTGTGTGTGTGAGGGTCAAGGTGCAGTGTAAAGGATATGGTCACCTCAGTAGGCCAGTGGAGTGTTTAGTTCCTACAGGACAATAGCATTGTATGCTAATGCTGTTCTGTCCTGGTGTCCAGGTGTCTGTCTGTTGGTCATCTGCACCGACACAACTCTTCAATAACCACCTGAATATGACTTCCTCAAAGAACGAGAGAGAGAGAGAGAGAGAGAGAGAGAGAGAGAGAGAGAGAGAGAGAGAGAGAGAGAGAGAGAGAGAGAGAGAGAGAGAGAGAGAGAGAGAGAGAGAGAGAGAGAGAGATTAAATGACCTTTTAAACATGTACGCCTATTAATTATTAACACATAATATAGAATTTAACTCTTTGTGATTTGGGAAGCAACACTCCAACTCCACTGACAGTGAAGCTGAAATAGCAGATCTACAAGATCACAGCGTGTCACTTTGTGCCGCGCTACAAGCTTGTATATCTGCTATTTTTTACATTAAAAAAATGTATATTTTCAAATGGGGGTCCGCGGCCAAATACATTGACATGAAAACGTTTGAGAAACACTGGTCTAAGCAAGCCCCTTTTATACTTTGTCATACGAAGTATAAGAAATAGCCAATTAACCTCACAAAGCATTGTGAGCTTATAGATCTGTTAGTAGATCTACTTGGATTGCCATAGCCTGAAGTGACAGACTGAGTGTACTGAGGAGGTCTAAGATGCCACCGCACCAATGTCAGCGGCGGTAAGTGTTAGAAAGCGTCTGTTGCCGAAAACCTGCATGCTGTTAAATGGGCTTTGGGTACACTGTCGGGTCGGGTCGCAAGTTGTAGGAAGCGTCGAAAGCTGCCAACGTCAGATAGCAACGGGCTTGTTGCTGAAAAAGACATCGAGCCATGGGCTATTTTTAGCACCATAGTGCAGTCTGTCGGTGTCGGCTCTCAGGTGCATTCAGCAACTTTTTTTCACACCTTCCAACCAACTGATCTCCCGACTTCATTCGACTGCTAGTCTTTAGTAATCTGTAGTAGTTTGTTTGGAGGAGAGCTATCTTAAAACGTTTCTTGTGACATGTTAATATCAACATTGAGCACCTCGTTGAGATGCTGGACAGACTGGGGGGGTGGGGGGGTGGAGGAGTCATGTAATGGGTTTCAATGGGTTAAGTTAACGTCTTTTGTTTTGTTAAGTAGGCTACCTCAGAACAGAGGTGTCAGAAAGCATGCATGAGATATCAGACTCAGGGTGGCGATGTGATGGTGCAGGCAGACTAGCCGACACCAACTCGGGACTCCTGGATCGCTGCCCTCCACTTTGATTGATTGATTGAATACTTTATTAGTCAGAAATGTAAGCACGAGGTACAGCAAAGACATTAAAGGGGTACTTCACTTTAGGGCCGGGGACACATTTAAAAAAAATATTAAAAATAAATGAAAAAAGTTATGGAAAATTCATGGCCCCCTCACGCATTAGTAGGACACTCTAATGCGTGAGGGGGCCATGAATTTTCCATAACTTTTTTCATTTATTTTTAATATTTTTTTTAAATGTGTCCCCGGCCCTAAAGTGAAGTACCCCTTTAAGGCTAAAAGGTTAACACAAAAAAGTCCTGGGGACTTGTTTCCATTGTGGTCCTAATTCAATTCATCAACATAGCATCCAAAATTAACACAATGATACATGTCATCAACAGATACAAACAATATATGGACAAAAGTCGATGCGGCGCATTGTGAGCTTGTAGATCTGCTATTTTCAAAAGATTTTCATACATTTTATACATTTGAAAGCTTGTGAAATGGGACATTCTGAGTACTTTCTACTTTCGGTACTTTAAAGGAATAGTTCACCCAAAAAAAATAATCCCATCGATTAGTCACCCCATGGAGACTTGAATTCATGGAGATAGTTTTTTTTTTGCCGCATTCCTAAGCCAATAATTTGATGACCGGCGGCGGCTCCCGCAGAAAGACGCTAATGTCTCCGGTAGGAGACTCAAAGTGTCAACTTTGAGTCTCCTACCGGAGACATTAGCATCTTTCCGCCAGGCATCAAATTATTGGCTAGGAATGCGACAAAAAAAAAACTAAAATCTCCTTGAATTCAAGGCTTCATGGGGTGTGTAATCGATAGAAAATAAGTCATCTTTTGGGTGAACTATCCCTTTAAGTATATTTGTATACCAATACTTTTGTACTTTTACTCAAGTAAATTTTTAATCCCGCACTTTCACTTGTAACAGAGTATTTCAACATTGCACTATTGATACTTTTACTTAAGTAAAACGTTTGAGTACTTTTTCCACCACTGAGTGCCATTCGTGACATTCTTGTGCAGACGCCATCCAGGGCCTTTTTCCTGCTGCACACTGAGTGTCCATGTCTCTCTCTGCCCCGTACAGCAGTACTGATTCTAGTGTCCACGTCTCTGCCCCGTACAGCAGTACTGATTCTAGTGTCCACGTCTCTTCCCCGTACAGCAGTACTGATTCTAGCCACCAACAGCCATGTCTTGAGGTCATCTCCCATCTCAGGTTTCCACATTCCCCTCCACGCTAACCCTAACCCCAGTGGTCCCAGGCACGGGTCCTTGGGGGGGTTCTAGGGGGTCCCCAGCAAAAGTAGTTAATGTAGCATCACAATCCTTTTAACCACTTTATCTTGCAAGCTTGTACATCTGCTATTTTTGGAAATTAGTATTATTATTTTTTAACATAAATCTACGTAATCATAAAACTAATTTTCATGCAGAACTGGTGTCGCGGACCACCAGTGAAAACACACACACACACACACACACGCACACGAACGCACGCACGCACCTGTTTGCACACATCATGCAAACACACACATGCACGTGCGTGCACACACACACAGACACACACACAACTCCATGCACAGATGCTTGTTGTCATTTTCAGGGTCTCTGGTGTCAGAGGAAGGACATTGTGTGTGCTGTTGTTTTCCATCTCGGTGGAACAATGGGGAGGGGATGTTGAGGAATACGAGTGTGTTTGTGAGTTTGTATTAAAGGACGATGACACTGACCTCACTTCCTCCTGCAGTCGGCTTCCGCACGACGACGGTGGCGCACGTCCGCCACGCGCTTAAGATATGAACAAAGATACACAGTCTTTACAAGCACGAGACCACGACGAGCGCCATCTGCTAACATGCTAACATTGAGCTGTAGCCTGCATCTTAACATGTCTGTTGGAAACATTTCTTCAGTCTAACAATGGGCTACAGCATGGCATTTCTTTTAATGTTTTTTTTAAAACATAGAATTCTTTAAATTGTCAATGCCTATCACCAATGATGAGCTAAGATGCTAACGTGAGTTGGTGCTAATGTTGGTGAACTGTAGGCCTATACGTGTGTGCATGTGCATGTGCATGTGCATGTGCATGTGCATGTGCATGTGCATGTGCGTGTGCGTGTGCGTGCGTGCGTGCATGCGTGTGCGTGTGTGTGCGTGTGTGTGTGTGTGTGTGTGTGTGTGTGTGTGTATGCGTGTGTGTGTGTGTGCGTTTGCATGCCGTGCGTGCGTGTGTGTGTGTGTCAGTGTGTGTGTGTGTTTTCTAGGGATGGGATGTTTACTTTAAAAGGTTAACGGTGTACACAAAAACAAAATCATTACCCAAACGGATTACATCATTTATATTATATTATTTTTGGTTAAATAGTCCTAAACATTAGGACTAAAAATAATTCATATAAATAAGATGAATTAAAATATTGTATATAATTGTAATTTATACCAGACTTGCACATACTTTATTTT
>NC_137603.1:61527478-61534978 GCF_963280865.1 Gymnoscopelus braueri
CAACCACTTTCTACCTTTACTTTGCTTTGGACGTGTGGAGATGCTCAGCAGGTCAACACAGCTTAGGTAAAAAACTGTTTCAGCTGAGAGACAAAAGAGAGAGAGAGAGACAGACAGACAGACAGACAGACAGACAGACAGACAGACAGACAGACAGACAGACAGACAGACAGACAGACAGCAGACAGACAGACAGACAGACAGACAGACAGACAGACAGACAGACAGACAGACAGACAGACAGACAGACAGACAGACAGACAGACAGACAGACAGACAAACTGACAGACAGACAGACAGACAGACAGACAGACAGACAGACAGACTGTCTGTCAGACAGACAGACAGACAGACAGACAGACAGACAGACAGACAGACAGACAGACAGACAGACAGACAGACAGACAGACAGACAGACAGACAGACAGACAGACAGACAGACAGTGAAAGAGAAGGAAGCTGGTAGTATGTTTTACAAATGGTAGTAGATGCGTCTGTAATAAATGCTAATCCTAACAGGTCTACAGTAAAATGTTACACTTTAGGCATTTAGCAAACTGTCGTATCCTCTTACAAGTGCAATGCCTAATAATTATAATAATTGAGTCACGTCCTGTCTTGTATTTCTTGTCACTGTACATTTGCATGTAAGTGAAATGTGTCTTACTCCCCTGAGCAGTGGGTGCTAGGAGCAGTGGGTGCTAGGAGCAGTGGGTGCTAGGGGCATTGTGTGCTAGGGGCAGCAGTGGGTGCTAGGGGCACTGGGTGCTAGGGGCAGCAGTGGGTGCTAGGGGCACTGGGTGCTAGGGGCAGTGGGTGCTAGGGGCAGTGGGTGCTAGGGGCAGCAGTGGGTGCTAGGGGCAGTGGGTGCTAGGGGCAGCAGTGGGTGCTAGGGGCAGTTGGTGCTAGGGGCACTGGGTGCTAGGGGCAGTGTGTGCTAGGGGCAGTGTGTGCTAGGGGCAGTGGGTGCTAGGGGCACTGGGTGCTAGGGGCAGTGTGTGCTAGGGGCAGTGGGTGCTAAGAGCAGCGGGTGCTAGGGGCACTGGGTGCTAGGGGCAGTGTGTGCTAGGGGCAGTGTGTGCTAGGGGCAGTGGGTGCTAAGAGCAGCGGGTGCTAGGGGCACTGGGTGTTAGGGGCACTGGGTGCTAGGAGCAGTGGGTGCTAGGGGCAGCTCCCGGGGAGCAGTTAGGGGTTAATTGTCTTGCCCATGGGGACACTTCGACACATAGATGGGGCCGACCAGGGGATGAGCTGGGGACCTCCTGATTCGCAGACGGCTTCTCTAACCATTCAGCTCTGGCCACCCTAAAATAACATACATACATACATACATACATACACACATACATACATACATACATACATACATACATACATACATACATACATACATACATACATACATACATACATACATACATACATACATACATACATACATACATACATACATACATACATACATACATACAGTACATACTTTGGTCATGTTGTGTCATGTTGTGTCATGTTGTGTCACAAAGGCATCACAGAGAAACTCGGCAAGAGTTTGATCCCTGAGGGCTATCATCAGAGCCCTGATCGAGGACAACTACAACAACACTGTCTCACTCCCCAAAAGGCATATTTAATTCATTTAATATAGGCCTCTACTCTTTGGGGTGTTTTTTGTCACAGTATATTTGCATACACGTGACATTTGTTCTCAGCATTTACCCATCCTATAATCACTAGGAGCAGTCATTGTGCGGGGCTCGGGGAGCAATTAGGGGTTAAGAGTCTTGCTCAGGGACACACATCGACACATTGCTGGCCTGGCCTGGAATCGTACCTGGGACAACTAGGGCCTCTAGCTCCCCAGGTGGGCCCACTAACCACTCAGCTATGGCCGGTTAAAAAACAGTCCAAAGAGCGGAGGCGTGCTGTCTCAAGCGGACTTGAGCCACGGGAGGCAACGCTGAGCGAGCTAAAGCGAGCGAGTCGCCGTGCCGTGCCCCCCCCCCCCCCTTCACGTAACCTGTTGAAGTTTGGTCATAATCGTCCCTCGCCTTTTTTTTGTGAGACAGCGTTGACTACAACAATAACCATCTGTAACACCCACAGAGTATACACTGGCTTTATTCTTTTGCTGCTATTGTTGTATCGTCGCTGTCGGGCAGAAACTTCTTATCTCTTTTTGTGTTTTTTCGTAAATCAACGCCCTACTTGATCATACTAGAGCGTCACACAAAAGTAGCAGATCCACAAGGTGGAAACGCGGTGCGAAGAGACGCATTTTGAGATATTTTAATCCTGAAAAGTAATAGTTTTGGATGTATGAGGTTTCCGCCTCCGCCGAGACTATATGTTACATACAGTATATGTATATATATATGTTCTTCTGCCCGTTTTTTGTATTATTCCACATTCAAATTCCATACATCTACCTTGTCTTCCTCAAACCTGCACTTTTTTGTACTGTGAAAGAAAAGCCTAGTCATCTATAAGAGGGTCTGTATGCGCGCGTGCGTGTGTGCGTGTGCGTGTGCGTGTGCGTATTTCTGAAGCTAATCTCACCAACTTAGTACATCCACTATTTTGTAGATATATCTTTCAGAATCAGAATCAGAATCAGAATCAGAATCAGAATCAGAATCAGTTTTATTGTCACATCACAGGTTTACAAGGTAAAGAAGTGGGTGAAATTCGTTTTTGTACATCGTTCCCATCGCAACGTTAATTTCCATAGAAAGAAGAGGGGGGGGAGAAGAAGAGGGGTGGGGGGCAAGTGGGAAGGAGATCAAAACAAGAGAGCAACAGAAGGCCAGACAAGTTATCTACATATTTACAAAGTACCTGAGATAATAAAAAACTAAGGTGCCTGAGCATAGCAGCAATGTATGTATACTGTGCATGTTATACTTATACTGTGCATGATATACATATGGACGTTAAGGTGCTTAGAGAAAAAAAGAGCACAATAAAAAAACAAAAAAAAAGTCAGTGCGTTATACATGGGATTAAGGTGCAAAAGGTCAGTGCGTGTCCACCTAGGGTGGACTGACCCTAGTATAATCCGCAAGTAGCTCCATGAGGGAGTGCAACAAAAAGTCATTTGTACCTGGTGTAGTCCACAGGTGTGTCCGAGGGGGAGCTAAGTCCAAGTCATTGTCCCTGGTATAATCCACAGGTGTGTTCAGGAAGAGCCAGAAAAGTTTTGCACCGCCTGCTGTCAGGCTGCCGAACAAGGCTTATGCCTCATTCAGCATCCTGACAGCAGCCGGACCTACAGCCGGACATACTTCATACTTCACTTTCAATATCGAATTTTAATTGGAAGTCAGTGTGGTTCCGATTGCCCAAATGTGGGCAAAGAAAATGCATTGATGACATCAATACTGAAGTTATAGTGTATAGAAGTTTACCTTTGTTTGTCAAACCAGAGACTAGCTTGTTTGCTTGTGCTAGCTAACAGCAAGCATCTTCAACACTGTATAAGACATTGGTTCTCAAAGTGGGGTACGGGGACCCCCAGGGGTCCTTGGGGGGGGATCCCCAGCAAAAGTAGTTAATACAGCATCACAATCATTTCGACCTTGGCTATTCAAAAATAGCAGATCTACAAGCTCATAGCGCGTCACTTCGTGCCACGCTATGAGCTTGTAGATCTGCTATTTCTGAAAAATCGTGAACATTTTCTACAAATCTTAGAATATATACGATGTTTTTTAAAGCAAACATTTGTAACTGAAATCTTTGCTTCAGGAGGGGTGTCCATGGCACAAAAACCTTTTCAGATGGGGGGGTTCCGCAGCCAAATACATATCATTTGGGGTGGTCCGTCCTTGACATGAAAAAGTTTGAGAGCCACTGCTCCAGGGTGCGATGTAGCAGAAGTATTGATGATAAATGGCTGCTAGAGCCACAGGGCTGCTGCTGACCACCACCACACATGAGATGCAGAACGCAGAGTTTACAGGTCAGCAGAGAAAAGAAAGAGAAATGGAGATGAGGTGTGAGGAGGGCTGGGGGGGGGGGCAAAGCCTCATTATGGGGGAGTGTTTTCTTTAGAGAGAGAGAGAGAGAGAGAGAGAGAGAGAGAGAGAGAGAGAGAGAGAGAGAGAGAGAGAGAGAGAGAGAGAGAGAGAGAAGAGAGAGAGAGAGAGAGAGAGAGAGAGAGAGAGAATCTAAGTGGTCTCAACAGCGAGAGACCACACGAGTGTGCAGAGAGCAGTAGCCAACATGTTCATCTTACACACACACACACACACACACACACACACACACACACACACACACACACACACACACACACACACACACACACACACACACACACACACACACACACACACACACACACACACACACACACACACACACACACACGTCACACACACCCTTCAAAGGATTCTCCCAGCCATGTGTGTGTGATTTGGTCCTCAATGGAGAGAGAGAGAGAGAGAGACCCCAGAGGAAAGAGGGGGGGGGGGGGGTCGGGGAGGTTGAACACGGGGACAGCCATACCCTGAGGCCCTCTATCATAACACACACACACACACACACACACACACACACACACACACACACACACACACACACACACACACACACACACACACACACACACACACACACACACACACACACACACACACACACACACACACAGGAAACCCAACCAACCTCCATATAGAGATCTGGACCACATCTTAGGGGGAAAACCCCACTTCTGGCAGCAGACCACCTTCCTCTTTCTCTGCTCTCTCTCTCTCTCTCTGCACGGCACGGAACGGAGCTACCGTGCACGAACAGAGCTATACCACGCACGTGAGCGTGCACGTAACCAGAGCTGCTGCCTGTGCATGTGTGCGTGTACGTAACGGAGCTATACCGCGCATGTAACAGAGCTATTACCGTACAATTAAAAGTATCAACGATGCGAAGCAGGGCCATGTTATTAAAGAGATATTATTGCATACATCATTATTAATCACTTTCAAGCTGCTATCCGTATTTGGGCGGAAATGTTCTAAATCTTTAAAAAATCTTTCAAAAGAAATGTTTCCCGAAAATAGCAAATCAACAAAGTCACGCTATTTGACGTATATATGGGTCTTAAAGTTGTTAAAAAGCCTTTTCCTCTATTTCCACAAGCAAAAAGAATTGGGACCCTGTGCTCTCTGATGACATCACAAGCTCTTGCTGTGATGTCACTTCAGGGAAGTTATGCCTGCAGGACGATGACATGCAGGACCTCTGTCACCCCCTATCTCTGCCCTTGTGACCCCTGTCACTCACACACACACACACACACACACACACACACACACACACACACACACACACACACACACACACACACACACACACACACACACACACACACACACACACACACACACACACACACACACACACAGCCCCTCCTCCTGACGCAGATAACCCCACACATCCATCTTGCTGTGGCTATGGTGTCGCTGAGCTGTGACGATGTCATAATAATAGCCAGAAGAGGACCTACGTGGGGCCCTGTCACTCTCACAACCCTGATGATATATAATAACAAGATGCTTACACATTATATTCATTATATCGTTGCTGTCGGGCAGAAACCCCTTAACTCAATTTTTTGACTTTTTGTGTGTTGGGGGAAATCAATGCCCTACTTGACCATACTACAGCGTCACACAAAAGCATCGAAAGTAGCAGATCCACAAGCTCGAAACGTGGCGCTAAGCGATGAGTTTTGAGCTTGTAGATCTTCTATTTTAGCTATTTTTTTACTTTGAATCCTCCAAAGTATAAGAGTTTTGGACAAATGAGGTCTCCACCCGACAGAGACGATATATTATATTACATTGTAGCAGTCGTGGAAAAAAAAGCACCTGGAAAACATTTCGAACACTTGAAGGAAAACAGAATTGGAATCAATGTTGTTTTGCTACTCGTGTCTGCACTTTGCAAGAGGGATAAAAAAGATCTACAAGCTCAGAAGCTTGTATATCTGCTATTTTTTTAGTTTAAAAAAAAAAGAATCTCAAAACATGTTTTGAAAATTTTATCATTTTGATTTTACACATTTTACACAAATCTTCTATTCATGGGGGTCCCTGGCACAACATATTTTCAAATGGGAGTGCGGCCAAAAAAAAAATCAATTTGGAGGTCCTTGACAAGAAAACGTTTGAAACACTGTAGTGGTCCCCAAACTGGTATTGTAGTGAAAACTTGGCTTCCGGTCATTTTGACAACAACAAATAAAGGCCTACCACCAAACAACACTAGTGCACGGTCTCACGTCATGACATATGTACTGTATACCTACCCACTACATTGCAGCATTTCAGCTGAGTGAAAACAGGGCTTGAGTATGAGAGAAGCCAGTTGAAAACGTTTTTTTTGAACACTTTGATGTGTGTGTGTCTAAAGTTTGTGAAAGAGATAAAAAAAAAAAGACAAATCGCAGGTCGTTCGAATTCTCACTGGAAGAAAGAAAGCCGAAGCTGCTGAACCGCAGTCCGCAAAGGCATCATTTAAATACAATTAAAAAGAATAGATGGGGAAGTAATAGATCACATTGAATAGGCTGACAGTGGACTGGGCTTTAAAGAGGACAAAGAACATTCCTGTCACTGATGTGATTGTTACTTCTTCCATCAGATAAACCAGCTCACTGAGCTCTGCTCGTTTGGCTTTTTAATCACTGCTGCATAATGTGGCTCATTACACCCTGCCATGTAAAGAATGCCCTCCTCTCCTATTGTCTTGTGTAAGCCCTCTGAGGGACATATTGCATGTCTCCAGGGGACGTTTAGGGACAAGTCTTCTGCATAAACTAACTTCTTAATACCCCCCGTCACTCCAGGTGCTTTCACCTCTCAACCACCCTCCTTTCCATATCCTTTCACTCATCTCTCTCTCTCCATCTATCTCTCTACCTCTCCATCCATCCATCCATCCATCCTTCCTTCCTTCCATGCTTCATTCCGTCCGTCCGTCCGTCCGTCCGTCCGTCCGTCCGTCCGTCCGTCCGTCCGTCCGTCCATACATACATACATGCATCGGGAAAAAAACATTCAAATTGATGTTTTATAATGGAATAAATCAATTAGTCTGATTAACCACTTAAGCCCTATTTGTATATACTTACTTTATACAACGGTGTCACACAAAAAAAAAGAAAAAAATATGGGATATATTAATATCTTCACTGAAAATAGTTCGACGAGCGATCGACTATTTTCAGTGAAGATATTTAATGTGGAGTGAAAACAGAAAATACACTAGTATATATAATACACTATAGGGCCCTGAGGGACTCCGCTGTAAGCAGGTTAAGCCTAATGAGTTTGCTGTGTCTCGTATCAAAGGGAGCTCAGTTTGTCTTTCAATAGATGACCAATAGGATGCCTGCACCAAGTATTAAGGCCCCCTCCCCCCGCTGGGTGGTCCTCTGCCCCATGCTCTCCCCTCTACATTCACTGTAGGGGTCCACAGTGAGGGGGTGAGAGGGGGGGG
>NC_137603.1:61537478-61544978 GCF_963280865.1 Gymnoscopelus braueri
GTGCGTACGTATGTGTGTGCACGTGTGTGCGTGCATGTGATCACAGCACTGCAATGAAAACAGGACGGATACCAATAAAGATACAAGATGCACACATCTCTATCATTTTAAAATCAAATCAACCCCATCTGATTGTATTATTGTTGTGAGCTTGTAGATCTGCTATATTTTAATAGCCAAACTATAGAAAGAGGGCTCCCCTAACCCTAAACCTGTATTTTGTAATAATAATCAAAATTTGCAAGGTAACTAGTAACTTAAGTTTTCAAACAAAATTGCGTTATAAAAGTGCATTATTTGACTCTGAGATGGAAAGGAAGAAAGAGGAAGATTAAAGCATCGAATAATGGAAATACTCAAGTATAGTAAAAGTAGGCCTACCTCAAAATTGTACCCAAGTACTGTGTACTTGAATAAATGTACTTAGTTACTTTCCGCCACTGCCCATAACAAAGGCTCTATATCGTCTCTGTCGGATGACTTTTCAGGATTCAAATTCTAAAGTAGCAAAAGTAGCAGATCTACGCTCGAAGCGTGGCGAGCTTGTGGATCTGCTACTTTTGATGCTTTTGTGTGACGCTGTTGTGTGATCAATTAGGGCGTTAATTTATGAAAAAGCACAAAATGTACATATGGAGATAAGAGGTTTCTGCCCGACAGGAACCATATGGAACCAGGAACAAATCATGTTTCTCAGAGAACAGGAAGAGGATTGTTCAAGCCACAATCGTGCCAATTATTTTTTGATTATTGAGATGCTTTATGCATGCCTCAAACATGAAGGGGGTTCCATATGAACCCTTCCCAAGTCCGTAACTCTGAGAGTGTACAAATGGAACCGACGGGTCCATTCCGTTCCATTTTGCACGCTGTCAGAGTTGTTATGGAGGTCGGTCCTTGAAATTAAAAAGTTTGAGAACCAACGCCAATATATCACAGTGCTCTCGGGCAAAGGTTTTACAACTCATCATTTGTAAGTAATATAAATAAATAGGATGGCTTTCCCTTGCTCTATATAAGGAAGCAGTATGTCACGCTGTATCACAAAGCAGTACTTGGTAAACTAAACTTGTATCTGACCATGGGCTGATATCAATCAGAAACTCAAGTCATGGTACCAGATCACAAGATTGGGTTATATTGAAGTTTCTAAGAAACCAATACTGTACATACAGTAGCTGGGAGATAACAGCCGTCAGCACGTACTGTAGATATATGCACCTTATGTATGGAACAAATGTCAGGATACCTAAAAGCTGGATTACCTTGTTTCTTTTGATATGTTTAAGATTGTTATTTAGTAGACTTAATGCTGGAATAAGCCATACATGATGCACCTGCCTGCCTGCCTGGTGTCAATCAATTAATCAATCAATCAATCAATCAATCAATCAATCAATCAATCAATCAATCAATCAATCAATCAATCAATCAATTAATACCATTCTGCAGAATCTCTTGTGTTAAAAGAGTGCAGTCTTGCTTGTCCTAATATAACACTGCATTAATCATGCAGTGTGGGCGGTGTTATCAGTTCCAGAAGCGTATTGTTGATAATGAATTCTCCTGAAACGAGGTGGGACAGCCAACCGATGGAGGGCGGAGTCCACAGGCCTGATAACACCACCAACCATGAACCATTCACACTGTAGTCCTGTTGGCCTGCCTGTCCACTACACACACACACACACACACACACACACACACACACACACACACACACACACACACACACACACACACACACACACACACACACACACACACACACACACACACACACAGCACTTTGCATAGGCTGCATAAGACTGCACACACAAGATATGCACAAATAAATGTACAGACACACAGTAGATACGTATACCACACAGTACGTATACCACAAATACGTGCACATGCATATCGTCTCTGTCGGGTGGAAACCTCACATGTCCAAAGCTGTTACTTTTCAGGAATCAAAAGTAACAGCTCTACCACTCAGAAAGCGTTGCTTCGCACCACATTTTGAGCTTGTAGATCTGCTACTTTTGATTCTTTTGAGTGACGCTGTGTATGATCAAGTAGGGCGTTGATTTACGAAAAAACACAATAAAGCCAAAGACTTGTTTCCATTGTGGTCCATTCAACACTCAAACAACTGCATATATCTATAATGCTCCTACACACGCACGCACGCACGCGCGCACGCACGCACGCACGCACGCACGCACGCACGCACGCACGCACGCACACACTCACATGAACACGCACGCACGCACGCACGCACGCACACTCACACACACACACACACACACACACACACACACACACACACACACACACACACACACACACACACACACACACACACACACACACACACACACACACACACACACACACATACATACTTTGGTCTTTGTTTCCATGATGAAAGGAACACCTCTCATGGAGGAAACACTAACATCAACAAACTCCCACACTCTCCTCTCTCCATCCTCCTCTCTCTGTGTTACTACCCCCCTGTTCTTTCTCTCTGAAAAAGAAAAGAACACATGAACCGTACTATCCCTATTCTGGTGGCGAACATTCGGCGAAAAATAGCTGATCTACAAGCTCACAACAACCCGTCACGTTGTGGCGCCTTGTGAGCTCGTAGACTAGCCATTTTCGGCGGAGAGGTTTGGTGTCGAGGGAAATACTAGTGGACCTAGTATAGAGCCCTGTGGGACCCCCAGTCAACTATATAGGATTTATGTGGTTAAACAACATGCAGTATAGTGCACTGTTTCCCAAACAATGGGTCGGGACCCATTTGTGGGTCACGGACCGATTTTTGTGGGTCCCGAGTAAATGTCCCCCCTTTTTTTGGTTATTTTTAAAATTATTATTATAATTATTATTTCAAAATATTTTCAAAAATAAAAACAAAACAAAAATATTACATTTTTGATAAATTAAAAACTAATTTTAAGAATTTCATGAATAAAATCTTAATAAAAAAATCCACAAATGCAACTTTTAAGAAGAAGTGAAAATAGCAGCTCTACAAGCTCACAACGCGTTGTGAGCTTGTAGATTGGCTATATTTTCACTAGTTTGGGTCCCGGGGAGACATCACATTTCTCGTTTGGGTCTCGAGCTAAAGGTTTGTGAACCCCTGGTATAGTGTATATCTTTCCATCTACTAGGCTATGTGTTAGCATCCCAGCCAGCTCAGCGTAGCTGACCACAAGCAAAGCAGAGGATTTATTGCTGAATGACAGTATGAAGGATGAGGGGCCTAAACGAGAAAAGGAAGAGGAGGAGAGGAGAGGAGAGGAGAGGAGAGGAGAGGAGAGGAGAGGAGAGGAGAGGAGAGGAGAGGAGAGGAGAGGAGAGGAGAGGAGAGGGGGCAGCCAGCGCTTGGCCAGAGTCGACCGCAAAATGTACCCAGAGGAGACAATACACTGCTGTTCTTTAACAGTCTGACAGAAATATGAGAGAGAGACACACACACACACACACACACACACACACACACACACACACACACACACACACACACACACACACACACACACACACACACACACACACACACACACACACACACACACACACACACACACACACACACACACACACACACACACACACACACACACACACACACAGAGAGAGAGAGAGAGAGGGGGGGTGGGGGTGGGGGTTTTGTGAATGGAGAAGCCATGCAGCCGGATACCAGGAGACCCGTTGACATGCTGATGGGAGGTTCCGCTTGTGATTGGCCCGTTGCTCGGCCAATAGGGGAGCTCCACTCAGCAGCTCCATTCATGAAAAGTCAGAGCAGGAGGGAGGGGGGAGAGGGAGAGGAGGGTAGGGGAGGGGGGAGCAGGATGTTTAGAAGCATATGGGAGGATATATCTCTCCCCAGCACACCTTCCTGTGCACGTCTCTCTCTCTCTCACTCTCTGTGTGTCTCTGTCTCTCTCTCATTGCTTTCGGTCGATCTGTCTCCCTTTCCCTCTCACTCCCTGGCTTTCTATCTCTCCCCCCTCTCTCTCTCTCTCTGTCTGTCTGTCTCGCTCTCCTCTCAGTGGTTTTGACTTCCTGATGTCTTCTGACCAAACTGGCTTGTCTGTCAGGAGACGGAAACCCCACTTCCCTCTTTCATCACCGCCGCATGTGCCTGGCTGGCTGCAACATTCTCTCTCTCTCCTCCCCCCCTCAATCTCTCTCTCGTGCTGTCTCTCTCCCTCTCTCTCTCTCCGTCTTTCTCAGTTGATGCCTTTGTATTGTTCCTATCAAAATGAAGGTTTTCTTTTACTCTCTCACTATTGTCTCATTACCACCTTTGTCTTTACAAACAGAAGTGTGACCTGCCCGTCTGCTTTAAGTGAAGAACTTCTCTCTCCAAGTTCTAATAAATGACTACGTGTCACTAAAGCCCCATTTTCACATAGCCAAAGTGCAGGAAGTATAGTGGACATTTTGAAATTCACCTCATGTGAAAACAGCCACTGATCTTGTGTGGCGGAAGTTTTGGCGTTTTGCGGCAAGCTACTGTACCTTTAGTAATTTTACTGAAAAGTACTGGGAGAAAACAAATGTCCCTCAAATGAAAACGCTAGAAATCAAAGTACTGGGAGTCTAGGATAGCGTGATGACGTTGACTGAAGAGAAAAAGAGAGCGTCAGGTGAGAGAGTGTTCTAACAGTCATCTAGGTCGAGCTGACCGAGCTATTTGTTATTTGTTTAAATCAAATTAAGGTAGGCTACAAGAGAAATGTGACAATTGAGGGAGTTTTACCGTGAGGGACAATCCATCGCTTTTTCGTCCCGTTATAAACGGTCTGCCATCACTACCAAATGAATCACCCGTTTCAGCTTGACCTGTTATCATTTATTTTATCAATTAAAGTGACGTTGTGTGATGATTAAAAGTGTGTGCTTTCTACCGAGCAGCGAGCGAGTCTGGTTACTGTGTGTGTCAGTGTAGACTTGTAGATCGGCTCGCGTTCGCGTGCAACACCACCATATGATGAAGTAAGGCCTTGAGGGGAGACTTCTCTCTTCTGCCTCTGTGATCTCGTGAGACCAGCTGCCGTTTAAGGTTACCTGTGCCCATAGTCTCGCGGGAACACTCACGGCAGATTTATTTTAATTTTATTCGAAGTACCTTCATTTTTAAAGCCGAACATTCTTTTATTTTTAATATTCAAAGGAATATTTGAATATGGAGTAGGCTACTTGTTGACCAGCGACACACACACAAGTGGTCTTGTATGATTTAATGTGTCCGTTTAAAAAAATAAAACAACTCCACCCAGAGTCCTCGTGATAATGGATGATTGAGAGAGAGAAACAAATCTTGCGTGAGTATAAAGTACTATAGGCCTACCGTTAGAAAATAAACAAATTAAAACGGTGGCTTATCAGGCAATACCAAAACTTTTGCTGCCAATGAGGGCATGTTAAAACGGTCTCTGCTATTGCCATTCCAGCAAGTTATGCTAATTATTTTTGCTGGAAAAATTCTGGCACTGTAGTGAAAACGTGGCTTAAATGACGTACGTATAGGCATTGCTTTATAATAAGACGGGTAATAACAATAAATTACCTCTCTCTCTCTCTTTCCCTCTCTCTCTCATTCTCTCTCTCTCTCTCTCTCTCTCTCTCTCTCAAGCCAATTCAATTCAAAGGAGCTTTATTGGCATGAGAAAACATATGTTTACATTGCCAAAGCAAAAGTGGAACAAAACAATCAAAACAAAACGATGCATGTACAATCTCTCTCTCTCTCTCTCTCTCTCTCTCTCTCTCTCTCTCTCTCTCTCTCTCTCTCTCTCTCTCTCTCTCTCTCTCTCTTTTCTCTGTCTGTCTGTCTGTCTGTCTGTCTGTCTGTTTGTCTGTCTGTCTGTCTGTCTGTCTGTCTGTCTGTCTGTCTGTCCATCTGGCTGGCTGTCTGGCCTGGCTGTCTCCCACTCTCTCTTTCCACTGAAACGCCACCATAGCCAAATTTCAGATGTGCTGATTGCCAAACAGGATTGTGGATTAGTTTCACAACGTTGCCAAAACACAACAAACCGTCAGTGGATCAGTAATACAAACAGTCAATGAAATTGCTTTCATTGTTGGCAGTAAACAATAAACCGCAGAAATCATAAATGACTCACAAAATGTTTATTATGGCCCCGTTCTGTTTGGTCTGTTTGCATGCTTTTGTTTGGAAGCCTTTTCTTTTTGTTTGGTTTTCTGACTTTCTCTATCTTTGTCATGTGCATGAGCAGCGGTTGAAACAGACCTGAAGGGAAGTGAAAATGCAAACATTATCTAGTCAAATCATTTGACACCCGTGGTTGGACAATATTAGAGAAGCTCTTTCCGGGGGAACAAAAAAGAAGAAGAAGAACTTGAATCCATTCTTTGAAAATTCATGATGATCTAAAGCAGTGGTTCTCATCCTTTTCAGGCTGTGACCCCCCAAAGTATTTATATTTGAACTGGGGACCCCCCACCCTGACAAGCACTTGGAGTTGCAGGAGTTGAGGCATTACATTTTGTTTGACTCGGTTGCACAGATAAATATTTGATCTACAAGCTCACAACGCCTAGCGTTGTGAGCTTGTAGACTGCCTTTTCACAATGTTTGCCTTTCTTAGGTAATATTTGACAATTTGGCCAATGTTTGTAGTTTGTTGTTTCGCACATTATTAAAATGTCAATAAATTGTCATTTTAGAAAAGTGCAGATACCCCCTGTATAGACTTATAGTGTATGTTGGTTTGTTTACTGTTGAGTGAGAAAACAATGTTGCACATTAAGCTAATCATCTGCTTTAGATTCTAAAGTATGTGTCATGAGATTGCACATGCAAAATCTTTCCCCCTCCCACTCATTTTACAACAGCCTTTTAATCTGAAAACTACTTCTGTCAACACAAGCGTTTTAGCACTGTTTCAGAAATAATCAATGTCCACACTTACACACCTGAACATGCATGCCACATGACCATTCATGTACACTGGGCATATCGTCTCTGTCGGGTGGAAACCTCATATGTCCATAACTGTTACTTTTCACGATTCAAAAATAGTAAAAGTAACAGATCTACAAGCTAAAAACGTGTCACTTCGCACCGCGGTTCGAGCCGCATTTCGAGCCGCGTTTCAAACTTGTAGATCTGCTACGTTTGATGCTACGTTTGAAGTTGAAATTATGGAGTTAAGAGGTTTCTGCCCGACAGCAATTATGCTTGTCAGTGCTTAGTTTCAGAGTAGCAGTAGCTAAATTCTAAATTACAGAATTCAAAGACCCACTCCCCCCCCCCCCCAATTATTATTTGTTTTGTCTTTTTGAAGCTTATACTAGGATTGTAGTCGAGGCCACACAAAGCGAGTCCAAGTCAAGACCGAGTGTGGGAGGGGACGAGACCGAGTCGAGACCGAGACCGACGGGGGGCGAGACCGAGTTCGAGAGCAGATTATTCTTTTTTCTCATTTGATGGCACTGTGGAGACAGACAGGAAACATGGAGAGA
>NC_137603.1:61549978-61554978 GCF_963280865.1 Gymnoscopelus braueri
TCTCTGTCGGGTGTAAACCTCATTATATCCAAAACTGTTACTTTTCAGGATACAAATTCAAAAGCAGCAAAAGTAGCACATCTACAAGCTCGAGCTTGCGGATCTGATGCTTGATGCTTTTGTGTGACGCTGTGGTATGATCAAGTAGGGAATTAATTTACGAAAAAACACAAAAAGTTCAAATATGGAGATTGGAGGTATATTTCTATCTATTGAGTAAGACACTGAACTAATTACTCCCAGTGAACGTGATTGCCTCTGCCACTGGTTTGTGTAAAGTTTCAGAGTGTTATAGAAACAACATGTGGAGGTTTTCTCTTTTTGATTTGTTGTTTAGCCACAACTCCAGCACGTGCAAAAACGTTTTTGGGGGGTGTGTGTATGGCGACTCCTTTTCCCCATTGTGTAATAGCCTACCTACTGTGTTAATATCAAGAGTGTAATGCCCAATTTATGCTCCGTCGCATGATGGCGTAGCACGCTGTAAATAACAGACCTATACGTTCACAATACTTGGGAGTTGCGACGCCATTGTGTGACTAAGTATGGAGTATGGATCCGGCTTAAAATGTTATCCAACAAGACAGTGATGGAAAGCTCTGTCTCCGTTAAATTCCAGAAACTATGGTTATTGCTCATATTTCATTGCCAGTATTTTTGACACCTCTCCCCCCAGAAATCCTGGGATTCCCAAGCACACCTAAAACAGCCCACACACCAAACACTTTTTCGAGAGCTTATCTGATCAATACATCTTTTCTACACAGTTTCAGTTGCCGGGGCTTAAACACTCCCATAGATGGTATTTACTGTAGGGGCCCCTGCAGGTCCCCCCCGGCACGTCCCTAAGTACCCCAGGCGAGGGCCGTCAGCCCAAACATTGGAGTTATGAGCTTTCTAGAAATCCAGTATGGTGGGAGCTCACATCGGTGTCGCCAGATTTTGCGAGAGAAATAAGCAGCCAGGTCTACGAAAACAATCCCAAACAAAGTGACTATATCAGTTCAACCACTTTAAACCTATATACATCGGCTATGTAAGATGCATTGTGAGCTTGTAGATCGTCTATTTATTTATTTTTAATAAAAAGATGTGAGATATTTGCAGTATTTTTAAAACATATTGCAGATTACAAAGCAAAAGTTAAAGCCTCAATCTGTGAAACAAGATAGTTTCAGATGGGGGGCCCACGGACAAATAATTGGGGAGGGAGGGGGGGTCCTTGACATGAACATGTTTCACAACCACTGGTTTAAACAACATTTAAGAAGCAAGCACTTACACTTTAGAAACAAGCCCCAAACACCACAATACGCAAACTACCAATATTTTACAAGCCCAAAAGTCGCTTAGAATAAGCAGACATGGCAACACTGGGAGCTCATGTGTGTCTCAGGCCCTGTGCAGTAAGACTGGACTAACTTGAATTATCTCTCACACCTCTGTGTCACTGCTGGGGCTAAAGCTGTAATCATAGACAATTGGTTGCGTTTAGCCAGGCATTGTTCTATGGGCCCAGGCTAATCCCCAGTGCAGCCTCCACCATATGGGTGTGAGACTGATATGTCTCAGCACAATATGCTCCCACCAGATGAGAAACCGGATATGAAAATGATTGGGGTGCAGACTTTATTATGTAATGCTCTTATGTCTAATGATTAAATGATGTTGTTATTATTGACGATCAGATATAACGACCACTAAAAAGATGTGCGTTGGAAGAAGTGTCGAGCGTTTGGATTCTTTTGAGTGTGCACGTACTCATGCACAGATGTGTGTGTGTGTGTGTGTGTGTGTGTGTGTGTGTGTGTGTGTGTGTGTGTGTGTGTGTGTGTGTGTGTGTGTGTGTGTGTGCGTGCGTGCGTGCGTGTGTGCGTGCGTGCGTGCGTGCGTGCGTGCGTGCGTGCGTGCGTGCGTGCGTGCGTGCGTGAGTGCGTGCGTGTGTGTGTTGATTATACACACTGAAAAGTATAAAAAGATGGAGCTTGCATGAAAAAAGAAAACTTATTTTCACCTGTAAATCTGTGTTGTAATATTAAAGTTAGATTCAGATTCTTATTTATTTATTTATTATTCAAATTCATAGATGTGTTGTAATCAACATGTCCATCATCTGTGGCTCTGAGACTTGAACATAATTTGTCTTAATAGACCAACGGCCAAGCAGCCAAATCCCAGCAGGCGCTTCCACCTCTTTTAATTAGTGTCTTGATATCGCTAATTAAAAATCTTATAGTCTTATGTCCCTTGATTCGCCCTTAAATCAGCAGTCTGAAGAATAAACTAACTTTAATCTGCCCAGGATGAGGGCATTACTGTGCTTTAATGGATACCCTGCCGTGTTTGTGATGATTCAAATAATCGTGTGTCCTGACTGAGTCAGCAGTCTGTCTGCATCGTGGCTATATCACTATAAGACTTCTGAATTCAAAAATAAACAGGAACAGGACCACAGTTTGCATGTAATATGTTGTATTGCCGATGCAAAAAAGCATAGTAAGCAGTTAATAAGTGCATCATAATTAACCTTGATAAGGGATTGTTCCCACTTTAGACCACGGTGGACGCAAAGAAAGCATGGTTAATAAGTGAAGCTGTTAATAAGTGCATAGTTAACAGCTAATAAATACAACATAAAGTTGTTTGTATGTTTTAATCTTAATAAGCAGTCTATAAACTGTTATAAATGTTCTTACAAGCGCTTATAAATGTCTTATATTCTAACAGTTAACAGGGGTTTACAATGCTATTATTAACACTTATATAGTCTTATTAACACAATAATGTTAACAAGCATTTTATAAGGATTTAAGGGCCTTATTACCAATGAATTAATACTTATTACAACAACTTTAGTATAAGTTGTTACCGTAATAGCCCTAATAGATAGATAATACATCTCACATTGTACCCTCCTCCTCCTCCTCATCCTGCAGAGCTGTTCAGAGCCACTCATTTCCCATCTCATTAAAACCTTGATGTGCTTCCTGCGCAGTTTCCCTTCAAACGGCCCCGCCTTTGTCACCACGACACTCTGGAGAAGTGGAACACAAGAAACAAGAAAACACAAACGATTGTCCTTGCAGCTCTCTCTCTCTCTCTCTCTCTCTCTCTCTCTCTCTCTCTGCCTCTCTCTCTCTCTCTCTCTCTCTCTCTCTCTCTCTCTCTCTTTATTATCTTCTAGTGGGAAAGTATGCGATAAAAAGGGCGAGCCGTGTGGCAGCAGGAGGAGTAAAAACACGACGCACAGCCACAAAGGGAGCGGGGTCAGAGGTCGCATAGCACTGCAGGGGGAAGAGGAACGGGCGGACTCTAACAATGGTCTGGGAGCCGGCCGCACAGAGGGGGGGCCTGTCCCTCTTCTTCTCCTGCTGCACATTCACCGGTTGGTTGGAAAGTTCCTTCCTTCTTTCTTTAGCCTAATTTATACTATGTCGTACGGCGATGGTCGCTCGCCGGAAATAGCCGCTATACAAGCTCCAGTAGCGGCCTTGGCTAGGTTTCACCCGCTTCGATTGAAACGGGCCCCGCCCTCAGGGGGGCCCCCGACTGACCGTCAGTCAGCAGTGTTTATCAACCCTGGCAAACGTCCCAATTTTGGTCCGCGAGTACTGCTGAGGTGTGCCTTGCCGTTTGAAGAAAGTGTGAACCCAGCCCCTCGAGAACAATAGCGACGATCGTCCGTCAATTGATACAGCCATCATCCGTTTCACACACAGCCACGACCGAGTCCATTCAGTGTAGCGACCATCACCCATAGGAATGCAAATATGTTTTCCTACCTGGTAGCCTACTGTATAAAAAGGGCACAGGGTAGGCCTACATGCTTTGGCACTCAGTATTACTAAGTGGGTCGGAACGGGTCGATACGGCGGATCTGAACGTCGTACCTGCTGGGGCTGTCCTGTCCCAAAAGCCCATGTTATAACCTGCCATGATGAATGTCCAACAATAAAACAATACGTAAGTGTTAGTTTTCTTATAAAGTGCTTCTAAATCACTCCAGTGTGTTTGTGTCAACGTAATTATCCGTGTAGTTTGTAGGGTTTAATTACTCCTCCACGAAGAGAATCTCTTGCAACTTCAAGCCGTGGATATATAACCGGAAAACTCGCCCCAAAACACGCTCGCCCCCGTTTCTTTTCGCGGACCAGCGGTTCTTGTATTCCTGTATTTGTTTTACTGAGGATAAGGTTATAAATAAGTTTACGGTTAGCCATATTATTAGTTTTACTGAGGTTACGTTTAGGAATAAGGTTAGGTTTAGGCATAGTTTAATGAGGTTACGTTTAGGAATACCAGGTGAATATCACCGGATTTCCCCGGGCGAGAGTTTTGGTGTTCGTCTGTAGTGGGCAACAGCGCATGCGTCCGCAATAATGCTATTAGGATCAGATTATTAGATATTATTATCAGATTTTAGAAGTATATTGGGTACCAAATATACTTACCAAAGAAGAACTTGAAGTGACCCAAGTGTATATATTTGTAGGCCAAAGATTTATATATTTGTAATGGTCAAGGTTTCTTTATACCTGCCCAATAATCTCTCTCTCTCTGTGTGTGTGTGTGTGTGTGTGTGTGTGTGTGTGTGTGTGTGTGTGTGTGTGTGTGTGTGTGTGTGTGTGTGTGTGTGTGTGTGTGTGTGTGTGTGTGTGTGTGTGTGTGTGTGTGTGTATATATATATGTATATGTATATATATATATATATATATATATATATATATATATATATATTTGTATATGTACGTATATGTATGTACATGTATTGTATATGAACTTTGACTGTGAGTCATTAAATGGTACTTAAGGTGTACACTTTGAATAAAGTCTCTGCCACAGACTTCACACCTCTCTCTCACGTGCATTATTGTGAGCAGAGATATGCGCAGAACCGTTCCCACCAGCAGCTCTTTCAGAACGCATTTGTCGCTCGCAGAAAGCAGCACAATAGACAGTGAAACGTTGTCATATTTTAAATCATATCAACATTATTCACA
>NC_137603.1:61559978-61569978 GCF_963280865.1 Gymnoscopelus braueri
TCCCATTTGTACACTCTCTTAGAGTTATGAGGGTCTTTGACATGAAAAGAATGCTTGAGAACCAACTGGTTTCAGCCAAAAGTATGGCTTGGATTGGAGTTGAGATTTGTTTTCTTTTTTTTTAACGTCAGGACTTCATCCAATGGATGTATTGTGTGTTCGGGGCGCGGCGGGAATGACCCCGGCAGCATGTGTAGCTGAACGCTTCAACGCATCACTGCTGGTTATTGATGACTCCCAGCTCAGGAAGTTGCTATCCCAGGAGACAGGAAGTGCCGGTGATTAGTGTGTCCAGTTCATGGCGAGATCCTAAAGCTTTCGGACCGGCCACTTGTCATAAAACCCTTCAAGGATGTAAGAAATGTTTGGAAAGTTTGCTTCTTTTTTTGTAAATTTACTGCATTGATAAAAGTTAGACACAAAAAAAAAGCATGTTTTTTTTTCAGCGGATGGACTGGTTCTTTCTGGATGAGAGCGTCAACCAAATGCCTGGAATGTAATGTAAAAATGACATACATATATGGATTGGAATTCATACAATGTGAAGAAGTAGGCTACTGTCTACAGTTGTTTGGTTTACAACTGTAGATGAAATACTCTTTTACAGTAAAACTCCTGCGTTCAACCCCTAACACTAGCACCCTAAAAAGTATTGGCATCAAAATATACTTAAATTACTCACCGAATGGCTTGTTTCATTTCACAATTTCTTTCAAAATGTTACAATATTTTCGAAAATAGCAGATTTAAAAACTCACAATACGTCACGTTGCGACGCATTGTGAGCCATTTTCAAATAACTGAAGTAGGCCTATATAATAGGGCTTGTTTTTTAATATGCTTGTAATAATTAAATTAACTAGTAACTAAAGTTCAAATATTTAAAACGTACAATATTTGCCCCAGAGACGAAGCGAAGTAGAAGTATAATGTATCGAAAAATGGAAGTATACTCAAGATAAGTGAAAGTTTTTGCTTAAAAGTCGTGGTGAAATGGCTTTTTTGATCATTTTATTTTGAAGGTTTAGTCTGATATGTCGTCTCAACCTGGTCTCAAACAATCAGAAGGTCCCATCCCTTCAGTCTATGGAACGCTGGAATCTCTCCGGCTCACACTGCCCAATGAGATAGAAAGAGACGGCCAATGTGAATCATGTTTGTTACTACGTTGCTTATTTCTAACCTAAAATGTTTTTAGATACATATTTTAGAGTGCTGATTAACTTTAAAATGAGTAATACACCGTCTGGACGTCATCTTGACTGAGATTCAAAACGGAGTAGCTCTGTAATTAAAGTCAGGTGTGTTTGGAGGAACGTGCAGCTATATATATGTCATCACGCGGTACGTTTTTGCTTGACAGGAAGTAATTAGGATTAGCTTTTGATATAAGAATACACACAAAAAAAAGCCAATGTTTTTGTTAGGTATGTCCATCTTATGACCCTCGATATATGCTGTAAAAGTATGAAAAAAGTATTTCTCATTGCACCACGTCTTTAAGTACAGCACTTGAGTAAATGTACTTAGTTACCTTCCACTGTGTGAAATACATCACAAGTACACCTTGGATAAACTCTAACAGAAATACAATGCATGTCTCCTAACCTAAGACATTCCCTACAGAGGGGTGGAGGGAGGGAGGGGGGGTCAGAAGAAAAGACTGCTTCGGCGTGGTGGTGATGTCACAGGGAGTGCAGCTGCCAAATTTGTCTCCAGTTAGTTTATGTGTGCAATTTTCACGGGCCCCCCAAAACTGGCAAGAGCTCTGAGAGCGAACCTCACTATACGCTCGCTCACACACACACACACACACACACACACACACACACACACACACACACACACACACACACACACACACACACACACACACACACACACACACACACACGTTGCATTACTATACTTGTGAGGACATAAATCGTTTAGGACAGCATTGAAAATAGCCAAGCAGACCTACAAGCTCAAAACGGGTCGTGCTGCGGCAGCTTGTCAGTATACTTTTTATTATTATTATTATTATATTTACTACTTATTATAAGTAATAAGTAGGGGAAACCTCGAACTCTAACCCCTAAACCTAACCTCTAAATGCCTAATCCTAATCCTAACCCCAGCCTGAATCTTTTTCTAATTATAAGCCAATAACTCCCCTAATCTTCATCTTTTTTTCTCCTTTTTTTTTGCCATAAAACATCCATTTCTCTTATGAGGACTAGGGAAACGGTCCTCAGTACGTCTATTTCTCAAATTCTACTATACTTGCTGGGACATTTGGCCCTCAGAAGTAGGCCTATAGTAATACAAACACACACGCACGCACACGCACACACACACACACACACACACACACACACACACACACACACACACACACACACACACACACACACACACTGTGATTAAGGCTCTGGGCTGAGATGAAAGGGTGCAGGACCAATCATAGATGAGTTAGGGGCACCGTGGGAGGAAGTGGGCGCGCCGCGGGGCTTTTCTGGCTCGTCTGACTGTTGCTGCCGAAAGCACAGAAACAAACTGCAGGCCGAGCGCCATGGCGCTGCGCTGGAAAAATGTTTATTGTTGTTATCAACCCAGGTCCTTTTCCCCTCTCCTGTAACAATGAATGAGAGCTTTGTTCCACCGGGCTACAATAGTTCACACAACAAGCGGCTTGACACCGATTTATGACGCGTGATGTAATGCTTGAGAATGACTTTTTTGGATTCGCACAATTCTTCCCTATACAGTCAGAATCAGCCAGGTTTGTGTGTGCAGTCAGTAGTAGTTGGAAGTTTTTCAAATGTATATCAAGATTTTGCACCTTTTAACAAAAATCTAGGTCAAAACCTAGTAATTGATGGTCTAGGACAGTGGTTCTCAAAGTGGGATCCTCAGGGATCCTCAGGGATCCTTCTAATGGACCCTTACAGGTCTCTAACTTTGAGCGTCATGGGGGTCCTTGAAATTAAAACGTTTGAGAGCCACTGGCGTAGGACTCTCCAAGAAATCGGGGATCGGGTATCAAATCCCCCAGAAATCGGTCATGGGTCGGGGGTGTATATTTTACACACCTAACGACTGTGAAGTCTCGCGATTCAACAGCAAAACGCGACGTTCGTGGATGGCAAAGCATGAATTAGTCGAAAGCACAAAACAAACATAAGGATGCAGGAGTGAATCCAATGTAATGCCGTGTTCGGTTCACACGTCCCTTTGTCCGACTGTAGAGAATCAATTCAGTCCATTCGGAGCTTTAAAGTGACATTGAGCGGAGCCGTGCCATCACCATGCCGCTGCCCATGCCAGGCCACCCAGGATGCAATGCTCTCTCATCCACGCTCCAAGATCCCATGCTGGCAAAGTCACTTCCACAAAAAAAAAACACAAAAAAAAAGTTTGATTTCTTTGCGAGCGGGCTAATGTTGAAGAGGTATCAGTTGTGTGTGTGTGTGTGTGTGTGTGTGTGTGTGTGTGTGTGTGTGTGTGTGTGTGTGTGTGTGTGTGTGTGTGTGTGTGTGTGTGTGTGTGTGTGTGTGTGTGTGTGTGTGTGTGTGTGTGAGCAGAGTGCAACAGCGTGCTTTCTGCATTTCCTCTGCTCTTGATGTGGTGAGGAGGAACCATGAGAGGGGGCGCGCTGAGGGGGGGGAGAGAGAGAGAGAGAGAGAGAGAGAGAGAGAGAGAGAGAGAGAGAGAGGGAGAGAGGCTTGAAGCGTGTGCCACCAAATACTTGTGGATGCGGTTCAAGCGACATGCTTTATTGCAGATGCAGTCTGGCTCTCCTCTCCTCTCCTCTCCTCTCCTCTCCTCTCCTCTCCTCTCCGTAGATAGCTTAACAGGAACAGTATGGAGAGACAACCATGCCCCCCCCCACACACACACGCACGCGTTCACTCACATATGCATTCACAGATGCATGGATTGTGGGAATTCACACACACACACACACACACACACACACACACACACACACACACACACACACACACACACACACACACACATCAAACTAGCCGAGCATAGCGCAGCACACTGACTTCCCTGGGGAATGCCACTGTTTATTTGTCTGGCAGGGTGGCACTGTAACTAATGACACAAGACCCGCCACCGTGCATGCACACAGCCTGTGTGTGTGTGTGTGTGTGTGTGTGTGTGTGTGTGTGTGTGTGTGTGTGTGTGTGTGTGTGTGTGTGTGTGTGTGTGTGTGCGTGTGCGTGTGTGGGTGTGTGGGTGTGTGTGGGTGAGGGGATAATTACACTGACTGCAGTCAATACAATCATATGAAGTAGTATTAACTGTTTAAACCTTATACATAGACACACAGCGACAGCGTAAAGAGTCGATCTACATGCATGCACATTGGCATCAAAATATTGATTGCCGTCCTTCAATGCAAGAAAGTATAACACTCTGTCACATACTGGTGTGGTGAGGACCCGAAAGCAGGACAGCCAGGCAGTATAGAGATCAAAAACCCATGGTTGGTTGTTTTAATAAACAGTAGGTGAACAGAACAGATAACACAAATACAAACTAACTAACTCATGAAGTGACACCAAACAATGACAAGGACTGACTGGAGAACAAGACTATTGTACACATGAGGACTGATTACATATAAGATACAGCTGGGAAAGACATGAACATAGAACCATAACAACAAGAACATAACAGAAATACAACACCTAGACAAGAGAGGCAAAGTCTGACTGTGACACTCTCCCTTGTTCCAGATAAATAAATTGATCAACCAATTAATAACTCCATCAATTAATTTGACAACTCATTGAAGCCCTCATCAATTTGACATCATGGGCCAAGTCGATCGACACTAAATTCAGTGGTGGAAAGTAACATAAGTGCATTTACTTGCGTACTGTACAATTTTGAGGTATTTTTACTTTTCTGGAGCATTTCCAATTGTCCATTCTTTTACTTCTACTCCTCTATCACTACAGTACATCTCTAGTAGCAAATATTGTACTTTTACTCAACTACAATTATTTGAGAACTTAAATCGTAGTTATTTTGTAGATTTAGATTATTATTACAAGTAAGACGCGCGAACGCGGTAAGCGAACGCAAAAAAAGAAAAAAAAGAATGAAAAAAAATATTTAAAAAAAAGTAACCAATACATTTTTTTTTTTTTTTTTTTTGAAATCTGCGTTAAAAGGAGCATCTTAGAAAAATACAAATTCACCAAAAAAAAACTTTGAATGTTTTTGAACAATTCAACAAAGTGTTTGAAGTGCCTGTTTCACCCACTTCCGGGGGGCGGAGCCAAAATCCGAGCCCGAAGTATTTGTTCGTAGACCCCCACTTAGGGGGGGTAGAAAAAGTTTCGGAGCGATTCGGGCACTTTTCATTTAACATGGGGTTTCAATGGGGAGTTTTTAGGAGCCTTCTCCGGGGCGTGGCTTCCGGGGGAAGGGGCGGGCTTCAACGCAACCTTGACAGGTGTGTTCAGTTTTCAAAGACCTTTCATTTGATGTATGGTACGTCTAAATTGGACATTTACTTATCTCAGAGGAGCTGCACACAGGCAGTGCACACAGAGATACAGACAGAGATACAGAGACACAACCCGAGCAGGGTTACATAGTAAGCTCCACTTGGTCGGAGGCGCGGCTTCGCCGCGCCTCCTCCCGCGTTCGCAACAAAACATACATGAACAACTTCAGCCATATATATACTTTGGCTATTTTCAAAATATGTGTATACATTTTGAACTTGTGAATTAGGACATTCTGCATAATGAGTAGCCTACTTTTACTTTTGGTACTTTAAGTATATTTTGATGCCAACACTTTTACCTTTAAACTTTGAATACCAGACTTTTACTTGTGTAACAAAGTATTTCTATATTGTGGTATTGATAACTTTTACTCAAGTAAAACATTTGAGTACTTCTTCCCTCACTGAGTAAATGCCCTTGCCTGTCCTGCTATAAATCCTATATAGACTACTTATGGCTGCAGAATCAATACTGATATTACATATAGTAGCTCCAGTCATCCTGATTAAAATGAGGGTGCTCATTATGAGCATGTGCACACTTTCAGAAGCCGTGTCAATAAGTTGATCAATAACTATAACAGTGTTAATTCAACCCAGAGAGTGGAACCAGATGGACCACTTTTCTCGACCAATCTGACTGTGTATAGGGGCGTACTGCGATACACAAGTACACTTGCAAACACAATATTTCTCTGCAAGATATTTAGGTCATTGGTTCTCAAAGTGGGGTCTGGGGACCCCCAGGGGTCCTTGGGGGGGTACCATGGGGGGTCCTCACAAAAGTAGTTAATATAGCTTCACAATCATTTTAACCACTTTAAACCATATTTTTTGGTTATTCAAAGATAGCAGAAATACAAGATCATAGCGCGTCACAATTTTTGGTCACGAGCGTCTGCCCCCGAACATGTTTTCGCAGGCATCGGAAATTTATCACAAACTGATTTATTTATTTGTTTATTTGAAGTTAAAGGTAGGGTAAAATGTTTTCCTTTATTCGAATAAGTGTTACTCATTGCTATAGAGTGTTTGTTCAGTAACAGGGGTTTCCACGCCTCTCCAGCTTTTTAGTAAACAGAAAATACATTTTCAGGTTGGGATACCAATCTTATCCAATCAGGAGAGAGAACTCAGTCAGGATACCGATTAAACAAGTGAAACAACACAAAGAAATAAGCAGACAAAATTGGAACTGGAACACTGTTTTGGCCACCAACCTGAAAATGTATTTTCTTTTTATTAAAGAGCTGGAGAGACAGGGAGTGTCCTATTACTGAACAAACACTCTATAGCAGTGGTTACTATCACAATATAGTGCTTTAACCTTTTAACAAAAAACTTTTTGTTTTAACCAAAAAATATCACTTACCCTACCTTTAATACATGCTGTTTCCTCCTACAAATGCACACACACACACACACACACACACACACACACACACACACTCAAGCACGCACGCACGCAGACACGCACACATTAAGTATCCTCACTAATAATTGTATCTATTTCTGCGTGTTATTATTAAAGAACTACGTTTAATTACACACACACACACACACACACACACACAAGGTGGTCCACTGCTTCTGCTTTAAAGGCACATGCTACCATAAAGACAACAATAAATGAAGGGGGATTTATTTATAAAACAGAGCTTGTTGTGTCTATAGAGGGGGGGGCTCTCTGGACATAAGAGAGTTAAAAAGACTTTTTATTTGCATCTTGAAGAGCTATAGGAAGTACTCCTTTTATTATTCAAATCTCAAAACAACCCTCATTGTAGCAGACCCTTCTGGGCGAGATGGTTAACTTGATAATTGTCCTGCTAATTGTTCTGTGGGCGAGTGTCCACCACACTGAAAGGAACTGTGTGTGTGTGTGTGTGTGTGTGTGTGTGTGTGTGTGTGTGTGTGTGTGTGTGTGTGTGCGTGCGTGCGTGCGTGGGTGCGTGCGTGCGTGCGTGTGTTATGTATCTATGTATGCATGTCCAACTGCAATGCTTTCGTCCTGTGACCTTTGACCTTCGTAGTTTGAGCTTGTTAATATAATGCAAACGTTTAATTTTCACCGAACGTTTCCTGGTCTTAAAGCTGCAGTCCGTAAGTTTTCATGTGCTACCTCGGGATTTGAACCCAGGTCTCCCACGTTTGGGAGACCAAACCTCTACTGCACTTCCAAGACAGGGATATAGGAGCTTCAGGCAGTGCTGCTTGTCAACCATAGTTTGCTCAATGGAATGGGAGTGGGGAGACCACCTCCAACCACTACAAGATGTACTAGTTATGTACTGTAACACAATGCTTCTTTCAAGGACCCCCAAATTCATATGTATTTGGCCACGGACCCCCGTCTGGAAAAAAACGTTTTCAATATATTTAAAAAATCTTCACAAATAGCAGATGTACAAGCTCGCTTGTACATCTGCTATTTTTTGAATAGCATACATATAAATGGATAAAGTGGTTAAAATGAGTGTGATGCCATATTAACTACTTTAGCTGGGGACCCCCTGGAACCCCCCCTAAGGACCCCACTTTGAGAAACAATGCTGCAACAATACTCTGCCTTAAAGGGATTGGTTAACATAACGTTTTATTCATTAAAATAAGTTCCGGACTGCAGCATTAAATACGCAGCGGTAACTCCGCCCCTTGTCACGCGTTAAAGAGAGTGATATTTTTCATTGGACAACCGTCCACATAATAGTGACAACATAATGGCTGCCAGACCTTCACTTTGATGAAGCCTGGGAGCTTTGCTAGCATTTATACCTGCCTGGTCCAGCTCTGCCAAACCCCCCCCCCCCCTCTCTCTCTCTCTCTCTCACAAACGCACGCTTTTACAACAGTGGTCCTCAAAAACGCTTTAATTTCAAGCACCAGCATAAGTGCCCACGGGCAGTGGTGTAAAGTACATTTACTCAAATATTGTACTTAAGTAACATTTTTAAATACTTTTACTTTACCGGAGTATTTCCAATTGTCTAATACTTTTACTTCTACTCCACTACATCTCAGAGGCAAATATTGTACTTTTACTCCACTACAATTATATGAAAACTTTAGTTACTAGTTACTTGCAGATATACATTATGACATTATAAAACATACGTTAACCACTTTAGCCCTATTTTATACCGAGGCTATTTGAAAATAGCCGATCTACAAGCTCACAACACGTCGCATCGCGACGCGTTGTGAGCTTGTAGATCTGCTATTTTCAAACATTTTAGTACTTTTACTTTCGGTACTTCAAGTCAATTTTGAATTCCGGACTTTTACTTGTAACAGAGTACTTCTACATTGCAGTATTGATACTTTTACATAAGTAAAACATTTGAGTATACTTTTTCCACCACTGCCCACGGGTCCATTTTGGTTCCCCTTGTACACTCTCAGAGTTATGGACCTGTTAGGGTCCATTAGCACTGTTTGTTTTAGAAGAAAAGGTTGTTCGTGGGACTGAAAACTCCCTTCAGGAAGGTTCTGCATGGAACCATTTAATAGGGTTCCATCCGCTGACATGGTAACAGTTTGTCGCTGTCGGGCAGAAACCTCTTATCTCCATATTCAAACTTCTTGTGTTTTTTTTCTCGTAAATTAACACCCTTACTTGATCATACTACAGAGTTTCACACAAAAGCTTTGCAGATCTACAAGCTGAAAACATGTCGCTTCGCGCCACGTTTTGAGCTTGTAGATCTGCTACTTTTCCTGTTTTAGAATTTGAATCCTGAGAAGTAACAGTTTTGGACATATGAGGTTTCCACCCGACAGAGAGGAATTGGTTCAGCATGGTCCCATGTTGAGACAAATGGTTCAATATGGGACATTTTTACAAGCAATATAGGACCTATTATACTGTATGATGATTGTGCATATTCATACAGGGCTATCTATACATACAGATATACATACAAGGACACACACACACGCAAGCATGCACACACACACACACACACACACACACACACACACACGCACACAGGAGTCATCCAAGATTGAATCCAAGATGAATTGATCATGACGCTTAAAAATAACAGTAGACTGGTTCCCATGGATACGATATACACACACTGGAAACCAAGGCCCATCCTCTCTCTCTCTCTCTCTCTGTCTCTCTCTCTCTCTCTCTCTCTCTCTCTCTCTCTCTCTCAAACACACACACACACACACACACACACACACACACACACACACACACACACACACACACACACACACACACACACACACACACACACACACACACACACACACACATCACTTTCTCTTTTCTCTCGCTCTCATTCCTGAGAATTATTCATGGTGATGTCATCCATGTGCACAGACGCACATGTTGAGTGGCTGTGGCTGTGTGTGTGTGTGTGTGTGTGTGTGTGTGTGTGTGTGTGTGTGTGTGTGTGTGTGTGTGTGTGTGTGTGTGTGTGTGTGTGTGTGTGTGTGTGTGTGTGTGTGTGTGCGGGCCCACGTACATGTGTA
>NC_137603.1:61572478-61639978 GCF_963280865.1 Gymnoscopelus braueri
GGAGTGCAGTGCCGCCGTTGAGTCGGTTGGATAAGCAGTTTTCCAGAACTGGCCCGTAAAAGCTCTGGCCATGGCCCAAATGAGCCAATTAATTGCCATGGCAACCCCAGCCTTAGCTTGATTTGGCAAATTCCCCACACCTGTCGAATTCCCCACACCTGCCATTTGATTACTTAGTCAGTCCACTTTCCACAATCAATTTGCACTCTTCATACATTCTCCACACCAGAAGCAAAATGTCACAATGTCCAATGGCTGAGGAGCGGGCTAATGATAAAAATAGCTAACGACGACGTTGGTGGCCTTTACAAAAAATGCACCTAAAATTCGACCAATGCAATGCTCCAAAAACAATTACGTTATATACTGTATGAATAAAAGGATAATGTTTATACATGGTGTTAAACGATTACACAAATGTACATGCTTATATGGTGCTTCCCTGTCTTCTATGGTGCTTCCTATGGTTCTTCCCTGTCTTATATGGTGCTTCCTATGGTTCTTCCCTGTCTTCTATGGTGCTTCCTATGGTTCTTCCCTGTCTTATATGGTGCTTCCCTGTGTTCTATATGCTTCCCTGTATTCTATGGTGCTTCCCTTATCGTATCGTATCGTATCGTATCGTATCGTATCGTATCGTATCGTATCGTATCGTATCGTATCGTATCGTATCGTATCGTATCGTATCGTATCGTATCGTATCGTATCTTATCTTATCTATCTTTTTATAGACTTTCCAGGAATGGGATAGGATTGGGTTGTAATGTGTTAAGAATCGTTTCAAAGATGGTAGTTTCGTTTAATTTGATCAGTTAGAGACTGATTTCAATATATCTCAGTCTAATTTCTTAGACTGAGAATTGAATTGCAAAAACAGAGACCTGCAAGTGCGCAGTTTAATTTAAACACACTTTTCGTCACTTCTGTCCCTCGTCACTTCTGTCCCACAAAGTGACAGATGAATGCTTGAATATATACATCCATTAAGCAAGGGTGTGGTTTCTATCCCGTATGAAAACATTTAAAGAACAGCCTCCCTTTCTCTTGAGCAAGTGAAAGGAAGGTGGGAGGAGGAATTAGGGAAGTGTTGCCGTAACTTAAAGTAGGCTACATGCATATATAAATGAATAGAGTTTAGATAGATCTAGGCCCAGGTTAGCTTGAATGTATATCCACTATCCCGATTTAGATCCAACCTGCCGTAGATGTGGTGTAAAGTAAGTATGTACTCAAGTACTGTCCAATTTTGAGGTATTTTTTGCTTTACTGGAGTATTTCCAGTTTTCTGTACTTTTACTTCTACTTCACTACATCTCAGAGGAAAATATTGTGCTTTTACTCCACTACAATTATTTGAAAAGTTTAGTTACTAGTTACAGTACTTTGAAGATTTTGTTTTTTTATTACAAAACATACATTAACCACTTCAGCCCTATTTACATTTTGCCCATTTGAAAATAGACGATCTACAAGCTTTTACTTGTAACATAGTATTTCTACATTGCAGTATTGATACTTTTACTTAAGAAAGAAATGTGAGTACTTTTTCCACCACTGGTCATGACCTAGCCACGCTTTCTGTTCAGAATCAGAATCAGTTGTATTTGTCACATCACAGTTTTAGGTGTCAAGCACTGGGTGAAATTATTATTATTGTGCTCCATCGTTTTGTATAGTGTTCTGTGAGAAGAGAGAGGACAGAGGTACAGTAGTAAAGGGAAAGATACAAATATATACATATGTACCGTACAAACAGAGACCTTATGAAAGCAGGTATACACATGATATTTAGAACATTTCCATAAGTTCTTGCAATGTCCAAACCTATCCAAGTTTTTTTGGTCCGAAATATTGAATACTTTTTTCATGTACGTATGGGCAATACTTTTTTGGACGCCAATCCTTTGACTGCGTTAATTGGCGTGGTTCCAATGCAGACACCAGGTCAATCAAAGGCCATAGCTTTCTCTTCATTATTAGCTCAGAAAACTGATCCTGTTAAGCTGGAAGAAAGCTTTGCCGCCCACAAATGGTGGGTGGAGGAGATGATGACTTATCTGAACATCATACATTTAAGATTTATCATTTGCAGGGATCAATCTTAAAGGTCTTTAAGGGTGTGGCAACCTTTTCTTTCTTATTTTGATAATCAGAATCAGAATCAACTTTATTGTCACGTGGTGTAAAACAGTGGGTGAAATGCGTTTTTGTGCAAGCTCCATCGTTTTTGTTATTTCCATAAGAGAAAGGGAAGTAGAAGAAGGGGGGGGGGGCCAAGGGGGAACAAATTATCTACATATTTACACATGGTACAGGATATCTATCTGGTTCAGTAAGTACCTGGGGTAATACATAAGGTGCAGTAAGTACCTGAGGTAAGACATAAGGTGCAGTAAGTACCTGAGGTAAGACATAAGGTGCAGTAAGTACCTGAGGTAAGACATAAGGTGCAGTAAGTACCTGAGGTAAGACATAAGGTGCGGAAAGTACCTGAGGTAATTAAGACATGTTTTGAATTTGAGTTGAAAGCTATAAGATTTATTGAAAAAATATTTTACTAAAATTCTAAATATTATATCGAGGATATTTTGCACTTTGGTTACCATATAACAAGCATGCGTTGGCCCGACATTGGTTGTGATTGGATTTCTCTGACAGAGAGGTCACATTTGATTTCTACGTGTGATGGTTGTTGGCCACTCAGCAATGTGATGTGTAAGGGCTGTCACGATTATGATATTTCTACTTGACGCTCAAATAATTGCGATTAATGACTTAATTGTGTTTCTGTCGTTGAACATTATTGGAACATAAAAGCAACATTTCTGTTTGGCTTTTAGGCCTTCTTAAACAAAAGGTGCACAGTGCAGATATGACAAATGACCTTACATAATTTAAAACCTCACTATGTAACTTTTTTTATGAATAAAATGTAATCATGATTCATGTCCTATCTGTATGGTAAAGTATGTTAATACAATATAACTTATACAGTTGGGGTGGTTGTATTTTGTCTCCCTGCTCTTCTATTGAGACATTTAGATCGTGTCAAAGGTCATGTCTCACCTTGACACAGGATCTGACAAAAATGTTTACCTGATGGTCAAAGGCTCTATTAGCTCAATGGTAACACATGTCATCACTTTTGCAGGAAACCGGGTTGAAATCCGGGGTAGAAGAGGAAAGTTACATAGCGTAGCTTTAATAACTTTGTGTAGCTTTTATACTTAACGTGAAGCGTGGAAACAGCCAATCTACAGAGCGTATTCCCACTATTTCTGAAATTTTTTGAAAATATATGAACATTCTTCAACATGGAAATGATTATGACGTTCATGCCCAAAAAAAATTCAATTATCTCAAATAATTGCAATTAGGTGATTATGTAATAATGGTGACAGGCCCTAGTAGCGATGCGGCAGGTGGCAAGGAATGCACCTTTGTGCATGGAGCACATTCCTGTTAGGTGTGGTATGGCTCTTACCTTCCACCCACGATGAAGGCAGCACTCCTCTGAAGTGGCAGACCTTGTTGCTTTAGTGTCGACCGGAGAATGCAAACAAGAGAGCTAGGGTGCATGTACAAACCTACATCACTGTCTGAGAGCCATGGCCTCTGTGGTGTGTTGTTGTCCTGCGTGTGCATTCAAACACGCGGGGGAAATGTTATGTTCAATCTAACTACCTGCTAAATTGGAGGGTTTATGTCACGTACGTAAACAAAGAAAGGTCGGGGATATGTTAGCGGTCTGTCTGTCTGTCTGTCTGTCTGTCTGTCTGTCTGTCTGACCTGTCTGTCTGTCTGTCTGTCTGTCTGTCTGTCTGTCTGTCTGTCTCCCCTTCTCTCACTCTTTCCCTCATCGCTCTCTCACTCTCTCGATCCAATTCAATTCAAAGTAGCTTTATTGGCATGAGAAAACATACGTTTACATTGCCAAAGCAAAAGGGGAACAAAACAGTCAAAACAAAACAATGTAGACCTATGTTCAATGAAATATCAATGGGGATAAATACAAGTGAACAGAGCTGTGTTACATTGCAACTTAGAGGGGAGACTATCTTACCAAACTATAAAACAATGGTGCATTTTCTGTCAGAAATAGTTATACATCCATGTAAAAAAGGTTTTGAAACAGTTGACAGCGGTATTTCAATGTTTTGCATTCACTTGGTATAAAACCTTCGCGACAAATAGCAGCAATTTATTCAAATGTAATTAAAGGTAGCTGCTCTGTTGGTAGTTCTCTCTCTCTCTCTCTCTCTGGGTGTGTTCCACCTCCATGTTGAACCACATGTATATTGTGCACCTC
Organism: Gymnoscopelus braueri; assembly: GCF_963280865.1. Taxonomy (NCBI): domain Eukaryota; kingdom Metazoa; phylum Chordata; class Actinopteri; order Myctophiformes; family Myctophidae; genus Gymnoscopelus; species Gymnoscopelus braueri. The sequence goes on from NC_137603.1 coordinate 61,576,788, forward strand.
ATCAAAGAGAGCAGAATAAACAAGCATGTTCCCTTTGACGTACGTGTTTATCCCAAGCCTCCTACAGCCTGTGTGGACCAGCCTACATCAACTACATTGATTTTCACTTTAATAAATGGGGCTGCCTGCCGCGCCGCAAAAAAAAACCATCCACTTGTGGTCTGGTCAGAAATGCAGCGCTACCTGCTTATTATCAAGTGGTAACGATGCATGCTCTGTGTACGTGTGTGTGCACGTGCGTGTGTGCGTATGTGTGTGCACGTGCGTGTGTGTGTGTGTGCGCCTGTGTGTTTGCGCGTGTGTGCGTGTGCGTGTGCGTGTGCGTGTGCGTGTGTGTGTGTGTGTGTGTTGTTGCAAGTTGCGAGTGAGGACAAGTCGAAATGCTGAAATTTATGTTCAATGATATTGTTTTCATTCCGCTCAAAGGGCAGCTTAGGTTACAGTAACAGCCATAGACTATAGCAGATACTGATTGATTCCCCATGCTTACCCTAGCATCCCTATTCTGGTAAAGGGGGGGGGGGGACATTCAGTGAAAGCAACAGATCTACAAGCTCAAAGTATCCCTCAAAGGGGTACTTTGCCCCATGCCTTAAGCCATAATATGTAAAAGCATTGTGTCATGTCATTATGCATGCAATCTGACTCTGTTAAGCTTCAGTTAACTGCCCATTGATACATTGTAAACATCTCTGTTCTTGCCAAAAGGTGTGGAGTGCTCTGTCAGGGATACCAAACCAAATAACCAATACCCTAGGGACGACTTCACTGTCCCTTTACTGACTCCCCATTGACAGTCACTCCCTGCATGCTGTGTGTGCAAACTAGCCTGCCATGTGGCTGCTCCTGCATTTACGCTTCTGCTTTTATTCGGACGTGACACTGTAAAAACATTCTGTTGGCGATGGATGGCAACGGATCGAAAAACATCCTAGTTCGGAATGGGTTTCAAATCATCGCTGTCGGGCACGAAATCTTGTATAGCAACTTATTTCACATATTTGGTTTTGTCATAAATGAATGCCATCTCTGCTGGGTGGAAACCTCAAAAATTTTACTTTTCAGGATTCAAATTCAAAAACAGCAAAAATAGTAGATCTAAAGCTCGAAACGCATGGCGGTTGTGGATCTGCTACTTTTGATGCTTTTGTGTGACGCTGTAGTATGATCGAGTAGGGCGTTCAAGTTAGAATATGGAGATAAGAGGTTTCTGCCCGACATCAACGATATGTATATGGCTGTGGACCAACATCTGAAAAGATTTTCTGCCATGAAAGAAGATAATTTTTCAAAACTCGAGCGGGTCCCCCTCAAGGAAGCCTGGGGGTCCTCAGAGTGACCCCGGGTCCCCCAGAGTGACCCCTTGCTTTGAGAACCAGTGTGTTAGATGACTGCCTATTTGACTGCAGCTAATATTCCTGCAATGTCCCTGTTATGTTTTCACACAAACGTTTCAAATAATGCACAGTAGTATTAAGAGGGAATGGAAGGAGCGTGTGTCCGTCTGACATGCGTCTGGATTGTAACGTTTGTTCGTATCACAGGCCAGCGATGACGTGCCTGCATGCACAGCATTTCACACATTCACTTTGAACTATAGCTTGCATTGTGTGTGTGTGTGTGTGTGTGTGTGTGTGTGTGTGCGTGCATGCGCGCGCGTGTGTGTGTGTGTCACTGTGTTGGGGCCATAGTTAAAAGGTCACATTCCCTGGCCCCCGGCCGACACAATTAATATTTATAAGGATTTAATGGCGCACACATCCTTAAAACCAAGGCTCACACTCACACATGCACGCGCACATGCACGCCCGTGCACACGCACGCAGACAGACACGCACAATTAGCGGGAGAAATCGGAGCACAAAAGCCGTTCCGAAGCGCTTTTCTCAACAGATGCAAACAGTTGTTGTCACCCTGAAATCATAGCTTTGTTGTCAGCGTGATTATTATTATCATAATTGAGCTCCCTGCAGGCTGGCCCATGTCTGCAGCAGATACATTGTTGGGCATTATCATGGAAACATAAAGAAGAGAGTTTTTGGAGAGACAATAAATTCCTGAGAGCCAGCACCCCACATTTTTAAAGCCACAGTCCAGAAGCAGGGTTTTTTTGTGGTGCTGCTGTGATACAAGGCTTTACAGGGCTCATTGAGGCCAGTGTTACTGGATTAGTCATTTTCATATTGAACACACTCCTCATACCTAGATTTAACTACTTAAACCCTATACTTGGCTGACCGTATTCCCACGATAGCCTGCACATGCACTACATATCTTTGCCAAAAATAGTCACTTTATTTTCCTATTCGTACTATAGCATGACAGTGTCATGCAGAAATAGCAAACATTACCAATATAAACATGCTCTGCTATTTTTGCTATAATAAAAAAAAGAAAGAGAAGTTTTGCAGCTTTTAGAAAATGTTCATCACAATTGACAAACATTCAGCAAAAACAGTTAAACAATCCCCTATTTATTTTGTATTATTAACATTAGTTTATTATTAACATTATTGTTTTTAACTTATCTGTCTTGTTGTGATGTTGTAGTGTTGTGTCAGCACAGTCTTTGCAAAAAATGTCCCACCATTTCACTGGTGTATGAGGCAGAGTCACTGCCCATATTTCGCCGCAGGCTGAAAACCCACCTCTTCAGGAAACACTACCCTTCCTCTCTGCCTGACCTACTTGTTGTTAACTAGTTGTACGAACGCTTGTTTTTCTATTGCTGTATTGTTTATTGGATCTTGTTTAGTCGATACACTTATTTGTTTTAGCTCATGCTCATTTGATTTAGCAATTTTTGTCTCATTTGTTTAAGGAAATAGGTGGCTGATATATTGTACTTTTACCTTAGCGCTAGGTATACTCTTGGTTGCTTGTTTTTGCAGAAAATGCACTAAAGACTTCTGGTGATTAGTAGTTTTCGTTCCCTACCTATGTTGAATACACTTATTGTAAGTCGCTTTGGATAAAAGCGTCTGCTAAATGACTGTAATGTAATGTATGAATGAATGAATAAATGGATGAATGAATGAATGAATGAATGAATGAATGAATGAATGAATGAATGAATGAATGAATGAATGACAAAAAAAATCTTGATTCTCTCGATTCTTGACATTCATTGGAATCTACAAGCTCACAACTCATAGCAACGGCAGAGCTTGTAGATCGGCTATTTTAGACAAAGACATTTGGTGTTGAGGAATAGAGGGGGATCAAGTATCTATAGACCCCTGGTTGGACCCTGGTTGGACCCCGGTCAGCGAAGTAGTCAGTGGTTCTCAAAGTGGGGTCTGGGGACCCCCAGGGGTCCTTGAGGGTGTTCCAGGGGGTCCCCATCTAAATTAGTTAATATGGCGTCACAATCATTTTAACCACTTTATCCATTTATATGTTGGCTATATTCAAAAACAGTAGATGTACAAGCTCACAGTGCAGCACGTGAACATTTTGGGAAAATGTTGAAAACAAAATCTCTTCTGGGGATCTCTGGCACTAAACCTTTTCAGCTGGGGGGGGGGGGGTCTACGGCCAAATACATATACATTTTGGGGGTTCTTGACATGAAAAAGGTTTGAGAACCACTGCTTTCAAGTGGTCAAGATGAGAGTTTCAGGTGTTCTGTTCAGATGAACCAGCAGACGCTGCAGTTGTCCCATGGATCGCTGAGTGTGTCTTTGTACAGTGTGAGGAGGAGGAGGAGGAGGAGGAGGAGGAGGAGGAGGAGGAGGATGGGAGTGGGACCAGAACGGAGCTCTAACCTGATTAGACCCGGTCCCCCTCAGCCTGCACGCTGCCCTGCCCTTTGTTTGTGGGCACTGCGTCGGGTATACAAGAGCAGGGTAGCAATTCAAATGGGATTACCTCTGTTCTACGGGCCAATATACACACACATCCTCAATAGGGCCTGTGGCAGGCCGGCCTCAACACCAAAGAGGAGAGGAGAGGAGAGGAGAGGAGAAGAGAGGAGAGGAGAGGAGAGGAGAGGAGAGGAGAGGAGAGGAGAGGAGAGGAGAGGAGAGGAGAGGAGAGGAGAGGAGAGGAGAGGAGAGGGTATTCCATAAGGGAGAGGGAGAGGATAGGGAGGGGATGGGAGAGGAGAGGGGGAGATACCTCGTTCTGTATGAGCCTGTGTAAAGTGCCTTTCACACATGCCTGTATTATTGAAGTTTCCAGACTTTAAACGACTGGCTGTATGTGTGTGCGTGCTTGCTTGCTTGCATGGATGTATGTACAACGCGCAGGATTCGAACCCGGGTCTCCTGCATGGAAAGCCAACATCTTAACCACTAAGCCAAAGGGATTTCCCTATCACTCTGGGGAGATATTAGACTTTCAGGCCATCAGGCTGAGGTAGTGGGTTATGTATGTATGAGGCCATTCAAATAGAAACATACAGCAGTGATTATAAACCTCTTTCATTTCAAGGACCCCCAATGGGACCCTAATCTACACTGTGATATCCTCAGTGTTAATTACATTTTCCTGGAATCCCCTTGAGGCCTCAGGGACACCCAGGGGTCCCCAGCCAGACCCCATGTTAAGAACCAGTGGAGCCAATTATGGAGAGTGAGTTGGTGGTTGCTGCATTCAGCCTTTTATCTTGCTTATCATCACTTCAAATACCCCCACCCCCCACCCCCCACCCCCAGCTAGTAGTCCTATGGAAGGTGTAGACCAGTGGTTCTCAAACTTTTTCAAGTCAAGTACCCCCAAATTGATATGTATTTAGCAGCGGACACCCATCTGAAAATATTTTGTGCCAGGGACCCCCAGGATAGAAGATTTATGTTTACAAAAAGATCTAAATTATTCAAACAATTTGGAAAACCAATGGTGCAGAGCAGAGGGTCCCCATTCGCTGGTGGTGTGTGCTCTCTGTCAGTGTATCTCAAACCAGGGTGCGGGGACCCCCAGGGGTCCTTGGGGGGGTTCCAGGGGGTCCCCAGCAAGAAAAGTTTGATTTCAGAACTATTTTTACCAGCTAAAAATTAAGCCAATGAGAGAATGTATAACACAAAGTCCTGTCTCTACACTCTCCTTTATAAGCATAACACAACAAAACAATCATCTTTTAAAATGTATATTGTACTTGTGTGGTACACTGCAAACTTAACTACTTTCAAGGTGTCCCTACTTTGTGCATGTCATTATAAGCAAACATTTTCAAAATATATGTATATTTTTTTAAATAAACAAATAATCAAATAATAGGTATAATTTTAATTGTGTTTATGGCAAAAATAGCAGATCTACAAGCTTGGACATTTTCTCAACTTTTTTTGCACGCCTGCTGTATGTATGTATGCCTCGACTTTGACCATACATACAAAGATTTAGGATGTTTCTTATTGTTTGTGTGTTTGTATTTTGCTTTGACATGTAAAGGCTACCTCCTTATCGTCTATCTATCACCCCAAATCTTCCGCCTCTCTTCCATTGTCGGCTTATCAATCCTTTTCCTCTTCCTGCATAGCTCTGCTTAGAAAACGCCCTCTAGGGCTTAAGTTAGTATCTTCCCCTCGGGGATCAATAAAAAAAACGTTTATCTTCAATCTCTTATCTTATTAGGAGAAATGGGCTCTTGTCATTCTTGTGTTTGTTTTGTTTACAGTGTGTGTATTGACTCCTAAGTGCACGCCTTGGCCCCCAGGAGCATTGGTTAAATAATAATTCATATGGCACAGGCAGGTTCACACACCTTCACATCCCACTGCTCTGTGGACAGTTGAAGGGAGAAAAAAAAAACGGAAGTAATTTATACTTCAGTCGTAACTAGGTCTGGCGCAGCCTCGAACATAGCTGATCTGCAAGCCCAGGGCGCGTCGCTCACGCGACACGCCCTGGGCTTGCAGATCGGCTATGTTCGAGGCTGCGCGGTATACTGCCGTACGACTGAAGTATAAATAAGGGCCTATTAGTCACTGAGCAAACTGACTGCTATGTGTGGCTTATCTGGGTCTAACTGTGTGACAAATGAGTCACGCTATTTAAAGCATTAAAGGGCAAACACAACAGTTATGGGAGGTGCGGTCTGTGTTCTAAAAGGCAACACGGTGACAGTTAAAAGCTAAATGGAAATTAACCAAGTACATTCACCCGGTTATATTTGCTTGCGTAACTTTTGCAATCAATTGTGCTTTTAAGAGTCGTTTTTAATGGAACATGCTTTTCACTTTTTACTCAAGGATATTTGTGAAGAATTTCTTGTGACTTTTGAAAAATATCAAAAATGTTTCTTTAACATAAATCTTCTCTTCTGGGGGTCCCTGGCAAAAAACATTTTCAGATGGGGGTCCGCGGCCAAATACATATCAATTTGGGGGTCCTTGACATGAAAAAGTTTGAGAACCACTGTTCTAAAGTAACAATACTTTTACTTGGGGCACGGTGGCGCCGGAAACGCTGTGGGCGCTGGGGGCGTGTCCTCTCCTCCGCGTCATCAGTGCCCATACCCTAGGTGGGGTTGACGAAAGGGCCTTTCTGTATGGAGTTTGCATGTTCTCCCCGTGTCTCCTAGGGTAGGTACCCTCACATGCAAAACATGCAGTAATCCTGGTCTCTATACCGCCTCCCCCATGACAGCCGGGGCCCCTGATGGAGGGGAAAGGAACTGTTTGGAATAACGTGTTCCTTCCACGCGCTACGTCCAACCGGGGAAACTCCCCCCTGTCAGGTGATAAGAAGTGGCTTGCTAGCTCCTCATGCATTGAAGGAGGCATGAGCTCAGTTCTGGGCTCTCCCCAGGCTGGCAGAGGGAGAGTAGCACCCAGGATAACATAGGCAATTGGCACTGGGTGAAAAAATGGGTTACAAAATCGTGGGATAAATTAAAAAAAAAAAAAAATACTTTTACTTGAGCACAGTTTGTGGCTACTCTATCACATCTCAACTCGCAGAGGGTAAAAACAATGTGACTTTCACCTTTCAGTGTTGTTTTGCAACCACATGGTTGATTAGAAGAACAAGGTTTGTTGATCATGGACACCAAATCTCTGACACTCCTCTGTTATAGGTGTAATTAACGTTCCACCGCATTATCATCAAAGTGAGACACTTTGATACGAGAGGGCTACGTTATTTAATTTAGCTCTGGCATGGCATGCAGTCGCTTGCCAAAAGACAAAATAAAAAGACTGTACCCAGTCATGCAAGTCACGTCACGTCAAATGTATTTAGAAAGGACATTTCACACTCAGTAAATGTCAATGTGGCTTATAAGTGACTACCGTGTGTGTATGTGTGTGTGTGTGTGTGTGTGTGTGTGTGTGTGTGTGTGTGTGTGTGTGTGTGTGTGTGTGTGTGTGTGTGTGCACGCGTGCAAATTGACAAATAGTATAAAGCCCACACCCTCTCATCCACACGTTCACAAGATACAGTATTTATGCTTGAAACGGGACATTCTGCACATTGTCCCCCGCATATCTTGAGGACTGTCCGACCGCTCAACGTCTAACTATGGTGTGAACTGTATACAGTATATCACTGAGGACCGGAAGGGAGTGTAGTTGTCCATTCTATGCCCGTTTATGGAGATCCCTGATGTCACTCAATACATTATAATGCAACTGAATATAGCAGAGCACACACGCTCACTACTGTTGTATGTTCTGTTCAACCTTTTGCTAGAGAGGAAGTGAGTATGGAAGGCCAGGGTCCAATGTACCACAAGTATGAATGTAGTATAGTATTCTGGGGAGATATTGTACACAACGTCACTGGGTTAAAAAGTAGACATCCCGGCACGGTGGCGCAGTCGGTAGCGCTGTCGCCTCACAGCTAGAAGGTCCTGGGTTTGATTCTATGAGCTATGAGCTTGTAGATCTGCTATTTTTGAATAGCCCAAAGAAATCTTAAAATGACACACAGATGCGTTCCCGGTCTTAATAGGTTAATTAACCGAAAATTAGTCATTTCTTTGGGTGAACTACTCCTTTAAAGTCTCACTAATGTGGTTCAAGTTGTTACATGTGTCATGTTAATCCTGACATCATCAACGAGGCGCTGTTTTGCTTATGTTGAAAGGCCACATGCAAACCTATGCAAATTCATGCAAATGTGGAGTGTTGTAGGTGAATTCCAGGCTGTCTGTGGCTGATGGAGCTGATGATAAGCTGCTATGAACCAACCTCACCTCGTGCTGCAGGGTGCAGGGTCTCTGTGGGTTTATCAAGTCCTCTCTCTGTGTTTTGTCAATGAGAGAAAAAGGGGTTGGACTTGCTGTGATTTTTGCATATTATCACCTGCACAGTGGTGGAAAGCAGCTATCTCCATTTCGTTGCTGTCGGTAGCAGAGACCTCTTATCTCCATGCTCCATACTTTGTTTGTGAATTAACGCCCTGCTTGATCATACTACAGCGTCACACAAAAGCATTAAAAGTAGCAGATCTACAAGCTACTGAAAGCGGCCTGCTTCCCAGGTACTTTTACTTTACTTGAGTATTTACTCCGCTACATCTTAGAGGCAAATATTGTACTTTTTTACTCTACTACAAATTACTTTGCAGATATAGATTATTATTACAAAACATACATCAACCATTTAAGCCCTATATTATACTTTTTGGGCAAAAATAGGCGATCTACAAGCTCACAGCGGACTGCTCCGTGATGTGTTGTGAACTTGTAGATCTGCAGTTTTTGAAAAAGATATTGACAGATTTAGAACTTTTTTTCACTAAATGTGACATTCTGCACAATGAAGTATATTTTTATACCAATACTTTTGTACTTTCACCCAAGAAAAAAAAAGTTTTTCTTCCACCACTGAACCTGCATTCATTTATCTGATGGAGTTTATGATAGGAAAATCAATGACAAAGGAGGCAATGTAAAGGGGATTTCCTGCCAGAGTATTCAGGCCGGTGGGAGGGGGGGGGGGGTCTCCTCTCCTCTTGACAGTTCCAGATGGTAATTGTAAGCTAGGTGCAATCTGACAAGTGCCCCTCGGGTCAATAAGATGTTTGCTAACACGTCCGCGCTGCCTGAGACTCCAATGTCTAAAAGAGCAGTGCTGGCACGAGAATAAGAGGAAAAAACAAGAAACTTACAGTTTTTTTTAAAGATGATAATGATATGATAAGAATCTATGATGATGTGTGAATGTGGAGGAGATTTGCGATGCCATGCCCGTGCGAGAGTGCGGACTGAGCCGACACCAACTCGGGACTTCTCGGTCGCTGCCCTCCTCCACGGCCTCCTGTCTAGCATCAGGGTCTGGAGATATGCAGTGTTGCTATTAGCTCTGCTGTCAGGTCGCAGTGTGTCTATGTAGGTGGTGCCATGGTCAGGTTATGGAAGAAGTACTCACATGTTTTACTTAAGTAAAAGTATCAATACGGCAATGTAGATATACTCTGTTACAAGTAACTAGAAGTCCCGTATTCAAGATGTACTTTCGTAAAAGTACAACCGTATTGGCATCTAAATATACTTAAAGTACTGAAAGTAAAAGTACTCATTGTGTCGAATTCCCATTTCGCAAGTTCAAAATGTATGAAACATCTTTTGAAAATAGCCGATCTACAAGCTCACAATGCGATGCATGCATGGTAGGCTTGTAGATCTGCTATTTTCAAATGGCCGAAATATATTTGGGCTGAAGTGGTTAGTGTGTTTTGTAATAATAATCAAAATCTACACAGTAACGAGTGACTAAAGTTTTCATATAATTGTAGTGGAGTAAAAGTACAATATTTGTAGTGGGAAAAAAAAGTACAGTACTTGAGTACATAGTACTTAGTTACTTTACACCACTGGCCGTGGTGTGCCTCTTTCCCCTCCTAGCAGAGCCTCCAGACGGGGGCGACCACATTTTCAAACCCCCAAACCGGAATCCTTAAATCAATAGTTCTCAAGTGACCCCAGGGGTCCTTAATGCGGTTCAAGGGAGTCCCCTGTACTCCCCGCAAAATGAGTTTAAAACACAAAGTTTCTGCTATTCGGCTATTTTTGGATGATGTTGTAAAATGTTGACAAATCTTCTATTACGGGGGTCCCTGGTGCAGGTCCGTGGCCAAATACATATCAATTTGGATTCCTTGACATGTATGAGCCGCACATTCATGCATGTGCACATGTATGCGCACGTATACACGCACCATTCGTCTTTGCACTCCTAATGTCTGTACCTTTCGACAGCATGGATGATGGTTAGGACAGAGCATGATAAACGTCTATGTAAGTATAATATTATTATCATTTTGAGGGGAAAAGGGTGACGTTGGAGTGTTTTACACGTATTTGTTGGGACTCCGGACACCTACAACTGGGACAATCCTGGACAAACTAGGACACATGGTCACCATAGTGCAGTGGTTCTCAAACCTTTTTGGCTCAGGTCACCCCTGTAAGTAACTTTTTCATCCACGGCACCCCTGAATTACATTGTTACTTACTTACTTATAGGACCCTCCATTTATGTCATATTACGGTACTTAAAAATGTAAATATTTCCGCCTAAGACACAGTATGTCAGGAAAACTTATCAACTTATCAATTTCCATTAGGGCGGGTTGAAAATAATTCTATACTTGATATTTAACCACTCTGGGTGGAACATTCGTCAAAAATAGCTTGTAGATCGGCTATTTTTTACAAAGAGATTTGGTGTAGGTCCAAAAGTGATATGGATCAATTCCAAATATTATCAAAACATTCTGAGGCACCCCTGGACTGGTGTCACGGCACCCTAATGTGCCACGGCACCCACTTTGAGAAACCCTACCATACTGGACACAATTCTACTGGACCCCACTGTACCCTTCTGCAATGGTTGCCAAACTGGGGGTGGGAACGCCCGGGGGGGGGGGGGTCCCCAAATGATTAACTTAATGTGCAACATTGTTTGTTGCACATCTCACTCGTCAGTAAACAAACCAACATACTGAAGTGTATTCAGGGTATTCGAAACTGGCCCCTGTAAAAGTCATAACCTAGACCCTTCTTGGGTCTTTTAATACCTATTAGCTGACCTTGTATTGAAATGTACTTTCATATGCTTTTTTCTGCAAACTTCTAATAAAGTATTCAATCAATCAATCAATCAATCAATTAATCTGAACATTTCTAAAGTGACAATTTAAGTTCTTGTACAATTCTGTGCTTGTCAGTGTGGGAGCGGGTCCCCAGCTCAAATATGATTATTTTGGGGGGGGGGCACGGTCTGAAAGGTTTGGGAACCCTTGCCCTACTGTACCCCACTGTACCCGAATGGACCCCATCAGATCCCACTGGAAACCACTGGACCCTATTGAATCCATTGAAGGCCATTGAATTAATGGTTGGACCACATGTGAGCCCACAGCTATAAGGATGTCTGGAAATTCCGTCTACGCAGCAATCCTTCAGAACATCTATGAAGGCATTAATATGCAACTGAAATTAATTTGAATGAATGTAACATTTCCTTGCAAAATTAACGACCACCAATGTGACATATGTAATAATTTGGCTGAACAAATCAATTAATGATGAAACATGTGTGAATGAAATTGACCCATATCTACAGCACATTCATATAATTCACTAGGAATGTGCTGTAAATATTGGAATGCTGCAAGTATGCTCGGCAAATTGAACACCCATTCACTCTTTTTATAACGAAGCATTAGCCTAATGGATCCTTTACACGCATTCCAATAAAGTACACAGTAAAGTCCTGAGTGTAAATTAACACTGAGGATCAAATTGTCAAATAACACTCACTATAAAATAGTGAGATAAAGGAAACTGAGGACTTGACTGTGTGTGGCCCAGCATGCAATGGCTGGAGATTAACCTGAAAGCTATAGTGAGTGACCTTTGTATTACTTTTATAAATCGTCTCTGTCGGGTGGAAACCTCATATGTCCAAAACAGTTATTTTTCAGGATTCAAATTTTAAAAAGGCAAAAGTAGCAGATCTACGAGCTCAAAACGCACCGCTTCAAGCTTGTTGATTGTGGATCTGATACTTTTGATGCTTTTGTGTGATGCTGTAATGTGATCAAGAAAAACACAAAAAGTTAAAATATGGAGATAAGAGGTTTCTATCTACCCGACAGCAACGATAAATAAATAAGATATATAGTTATTGATAGCACAGGCGGTGGAGAATGTTGGCCGCTTGTACTTGTATGAGTGACAAACAAACCCTCTTGAATGTTGAATGTTAGTGTTAGCTTAGTGTTAGCTTGTTAGCTTGTTAGCTTAGTGCTAGCGGCTAGCGGTGGGAAGCAGGCCGCGTTCAGCAGTGGTCACCACTGATCGCCTTGAACCTCTGACCATCATGCTGGCAGGATGGGGCTTGTTCTCACATATCTGTGAAAACAGCAGCCAATAGAATGTGTGTGTGTGTGTGTGTGTGTGTGTGTGTGTGTGTGTGTGTGTGTGTGTGTGTGTGTGTGTGTGTGTGTGTGTGTGTGTGTGTGTGTGTGTGTGTGTGTGGTAGAACATACATGCCCCCCGCCCCCCGAAACTACCCCATTGTGTCTTGGGGTTATTCCCAAACTTTTTAGCTCAAGACCCAATAGAGAAATTAGACGTTTGCCCAGGACCGAAACTAGTGAAATTAGCTGATCTACAAGTTCACAACATGTTGCTGCGAACAGCATTAAATTTTTTTAAAAAGACACTTCAAAGTCAAAAAGATAGACTGAGGGTATGTCTCCCCTTACCACCAATGCGCGCATACGCACGTGCGCACACACACACACACACACACACACACACACACAGCACATAGAACTTCAAGCTCATTTCCTTGAACATTTCATGTATTTGTCATTATTATTTACCCTGATAGTGAGGGAATAATAAAAGGATAAACTTGCTCCGATTGGTCGGCTGTCGTATCGTCCCTAGGGGTTATACAGCAGCTGACCAATCAGCATGGCTAAATTTCCACTGCGCACTGAACTTACGATCTCGCTATTTAAGGAACACTCCAGCCAGCATAACATGCACACGTAAATATACTATACGGACGTATCAGTGGAAACAGGTACTTTTCTCATTTCTTATTATTATATTATTATTCATACAAGCTCTTGTAAATACTTTTCATTGGTTCAATATTTATAAAAACACACACACTTAACCACTTTCAATCTGCCCTCCCTATTGTTAGCATGTCATTACAGGCGAAAAATTTTTTAAATATTAAAAGAGTAGCTAAAATGTTCCTTTCCGTTTTACGTGACAGTGTCATGCAGGTGTCTGTGGTTTCGGCGGAGTGGCAAAATGAAAAGACTGATTGAGATAAACTTCTAAATGTGTGTTTTGTTGTGGCCGTACATTAACACTTAGCACCTCGCTGACACACTGGACAGACTGGGGGGTTGACCAGTAGTGGACATCGGACAATGGGTTTCAATGGGCTGTTAACTGCCTTCTTTTGTTTTGTTAAGTAGGCTACCCAGTAGCAACAGTAGTGAGAGAAACAGACCGAGGTCGGCTGTTCTATACATGATGGTCGCTCATATTATATTGTCACTGTCGGGCAGAAACCTCTTATCTACATACTTTAACTTTTTGTGTTTTTTCGTAAATCAACACCCTACTTGATCATACTACACTACAGTGTCACACAAAAGTATCAAAAGTAGCAGATCTGCAAGCTCGAAACGTGGCGCGAAGCAATGCGTTTTTGAGCTTGTAGATCTGTTGTTTAAGTCACTACATTGCAATGCCATTAAAGTCAGCTGAGTATTTTAGTGCCGATGGCAAACTCAAAACAGGAAATGACGCAACATGCTTACCATACCCATTGATTCTCAAACGTTTTACTTTCAAGGACCCCATAACTCTGAGAGTGTACAAATGGAACCAAATGGACCCGTAAGAGTTACAGACCAAAGGGTCCATTTGAAACCCTTGAGGGTCACAACCCCTGAGGGTGTGTGTATATATGTATATATGTATATATATATATAAATATATATATATATATATATATATATATATATATATATATATATATATATATATATATATATATATACATATACACACGCACGCACGCACACACACACACACACACACACACACACGCACGCACGCACGCACGCACACACACACACACACACACACACACACACACACACACACACACGTGCACGCACGTGCACGCACGCACGCACGCACGCACGCACGCACACATACATACATACATACATACATACATACAGTACAATTGCCGAAGGCTTCAAAATGTGGGCCGACCAGGGGCCAACTATTTGAAAATGTGCTTATTGGTGAGGAATATATCAATCAATCACATTCTTCAGCAACACCAGGAATGTGCCAATAACGCTGCAGCTGAAACCGCCTCCTGTGTGTGTGTGTGTGTGTGTGTGTGTGTGTGTGTGTGTGTGTGTGTGTGTGTGTGTGTGTGCGTGTGCGTGTATGTGTGTGCGTGTGTGTGTGCGTGTGTGTGTGTGTGACTGCTGTAAATAATGTAGAACCAGTTAGTTATTATGCATATCCTACCTGCCCCCCCCCCCCCCGACGAACTGTTTACTGTACATATTCTTGTTTTTGTTTTCAAACTGCTAACATGATGTTTTGCATAGTAGTGGATATTTGTCTGTCATTAATGTTTCGATGAATTGAGTACAAAGGACCCCAATGGAATCCTCTTAGCAGACCTTGTATTTCCTGTGCTTTTTTTGCAAACTGCTAATAAAGTACTCAATCAATCAATCAATGGAACCGTATTTGTAAATGATCCTCAAAATGCCCACATATTACGTCTTGCATTGTACTTGCAATGTTTACACTTTGCGCACAGTAGCGTTGCACAGTGCACTAGAATGTGAGTGGGCTATGGCATATTAGTGTGGTCTGTTGTTGCTGGTTTTTGCTTTATGCTTTACTAGAGCTCGCGGTGCCCTACGGGCGCCCGGTGGGATAAAGATTTCCCAAAAAAAAAGTTGTAAACATTTTTGTTATTAAAAAAACAAAAAAACATGAGGGACCCCCTGCGGGTTCGCGGACCCCCTGGGAGTGTTGGGACCCCCGCGGACCCCCGTGAAACATCGAAGACCCCTTCGGCTGGGTTTTGTTTTTCATGAAGGTGGTTGCTTGTTTCTGGCGCACATCTGGCAACACGGACCGGTCTGCTTGTCTTTTGCCAACGTGGCAACCCAGATGCCGAGTCGTGTGTTGTTGTGGGGAGATTACAGAAGCGGCTGCGTGGTGTTGGTTGTCTTTGGGATGTACATGGCACGTGAAGGAGGGACATATTACCGTGAGTGTGGTGTGATAGAGACATGACTAAAGTGAAAGCAACGGCGTGGGTCGAACAAAAAGGTAAGCAAGAGCGGGGGTTGAAGCGAAGGACGCGCGTCTGTTGTTGTTGTTGTGGCGATGCAGAGATTTCAATGGCCGCCGCTTCATCTTCCTTCGGCTGTGGCCGTCGGCGTTCGGTTGTGCGCACGGTAAACGGTGCGAAAGTGTTTCCCCGTCCGGTGTGGTGGTAATGGGGTGAGTAGAATGAATTATGTTGCGAGGTGGAAAATGTGTAGTGAGCAATGAGAAGTACCCTACGCCCCCCGTAAATTCAGCGCGCACGTTGTGGCTAGTGTAGTGGTGACATGTGATATGTAGTTGTTGTGTTTAGTCCAAATCAATGCTGTGGGTATGGCGTCAGCGGCGAGAGGTCTAAATGAATGGAGTGGGTGTGGCGTCAGTGCGAGAGGTAACAATTCCATTATATAAGTGGTTGCATAGGCCGTCATGTGCCGGTTCTGCACACACGCACACGCACACACACACACACACACACACACACACACACACACACACACACACACACAC
Source organism: Gymnoscopelus braueri (assembly GCF_963280865.1). Lineage (NCBI taxonomy): Eukaryota > Metazoa > Chordata > Actinopteri > Myctophiformes > Myctophidae > Gymnoscopelus > Gymnoscopelus braueri. The sequence goes on from NC_137603.1 coordinate 61,592,593, forward strand.
ACACACACACACACACACACACACACATTAATACATACTGTACATACCTATCAAATAAATATAATTAACAAAGCGGCAATTGAATGACCAGATTAATTAAGAAATAAATGAATGTGTGATTGAATTTGACATGTTTGTTGACAATGCAATATATACAATACATACATAGGCTCCACCATCATCAAAAGGATCCATAAAACGCAATAAAGCTGCCAGATTATTTCCATTGCTGTCTTTGAGGATGTATGTGTAAAAAAAAAGATTAGAAAAGTGAATGAATGATTGGATGCTTGTGAATGATAAAGTGCAAATGAGTTCACATGAATGAACACTGATCATTCACACTGAACAACACTGAATCAGAAACATGCATATTCCCATGTGGATAGGTGCATTCCAATGGAAATTACGGCTGCAGTCATAGCATCGAGTAGTTTTGACTTTATTTTGTAGTCTGTCTACATCAGTGGTTTTCAAACTTTTTTTATGCCAAGGACCCCCAAAATGATATTTATTTGGCTGCGGACCCCCATCTCAAATATTTTGTTCCAGGGACCCCCCAGAAGCAAAGATTTGAGTTACAAAAGTTCGCTTAAAAATATATATATTCAAAGGTTTGCACAAATGTTGTGAATTTTTTTCAAAATAGCAGATCTACAAGCTCATAGCACGGCACTCGGTGCCGCGCTATTAGCTTGTAGATCTGCTATTTTTGAATAGCCAAAGTATAAAAGGTTACATTTATTTTGATGCTATATTAACACATTAAGCTGGGGACCCGCTGGAAGCCCCCCAAGGACCCCTGGGGGTCCCCGGACCCCACTTTGAGAACCAATGGTCTACACCTTATTTTTTCCTTCATTCTGCTATCTGGCATACAACCACACTTTCCTTTGGGGATCAATTAAGTTTGATCTCATCTGGGTCCCATGATAACATCTCACCATATACACAATTAACAACTATTAGTCATGGCATCACTGAGAGCAGAGGTGGAATTAAAGTAACCAAGTACATTTAGTCAAGTATCGTACTTAAGTACAATTTTGAGGTACTTTGAGGAAGGAGTATTTCCATTTTTCAATTCTTTATACATCTAATCTACTCTCAGAGGAAAATACAGTACTTTTTCACTACAATTATCTTAAATCCTTAGTTACTAGTTACATTGCAGATTTAGATTATTATTGCAAACATACATTAAACCACCTTGAGCCCTATGTTATACTTTGGCTATTTAAAAATAGTCAATCAACAAGCTTACGTGTCGTGATGAGACACATTGTGAGCTAGATCTGCTATTTTTTGACAGACTCTGATAAATCTTGAAACACAATATGTGAAATGGGATTTCCACATTGGTATTGCTACTTTTATCCAAGTACTTCTCCCACTACTGTCTAAGATCAGGACAGTGGAGGGTCCCATGATAACATCTCATACACTATAAAACACTTAACAACTATTAGTCATGGCATCAGTGAGAGCCCCAGTCTGGGTCTATTTTGTATCCCTGGTGCTCTCACTTCAGAGTCAGTGGGCTTGACTCTGCTGTCCCTTTAAACACTTCCAACTTCCTTCCAGCAGTTACCATAATGCTGCTACTATTTGCCCACAGCAAAAGTCACATGCTCCCAAGTCCCTTTGTTTCCTTCCCCAAACCAGTGCTGTGCACGGGAGAAGTGTGGAGCACAAGAAACAGCTCTCACACTGGACTTGTGCATAATAGCACTTCTAGTGACTTTGGGATATGTACCGTACATAAATGTTTCATATTACTATATTGTGTTCTTGTTTGTGATATTACATAATACATGTTTATCATAACATGTTTTCCAAGTTGTCCATCTTCTATGTTATGCAGTTTAGATATGAATAAAACATTTCACAATGATATGGTGATATTAGCTTGTGTTATCAAACAGTCAAAAAGTACGTATGATTGATCAGCCGATATCCTTTTCTAATCATAATGTGTTGTAGAACAGTGGTTCTCAAACTTTTTCATGCCAGGGACCCCCAAATTGATATATATTTGGCTGCGGACCCCCATCTGAAATTATGTTGTGCCAGGGACTCCCAGAAGCAAAGATTTGTGTTAAAATGTTCGCTTTAAAAGAAATAGATTCAAAGATTTGCACAAATCTTCAATATTTTTTAAAAATAGCAGATCTACAAGCTTATAGCGTGGCACTCGGTGCCGCGCTATAAGCTTGTATATCTGCTATCTTTGAATAGCCAAAGTATAAAATGTTAAAATTATTGTGACGCTATATTAACACATTTAGCTGGGGACCCTCTGGAACCCCCCCAAGGACCCCTGGGGGTCCCCGGACCCCACTTTGAGAACCAATGTTGTAGAAGATTGTTGTAGAAATGTCAGGAGGGAATATAGCCACACGTTACTGATTTGCATGGACGCGGAAACAAGTATAAACTGTAACCTAAGCTTTTATAACCTTAAATAAAACTCAAGTGAAATAACTGTACATGTTGTGCAATAAAGGAATTGCACTCAATTCAGTGATGTGGGCATTATATGATACTAAACATAGACCTGTTGTACTCACATAACCACTGGCTCTCAAAGTAGGGTCTCGGCACCCACATGGGTCCTTTTGGGGGCTTCCAGGGGGTCCCTAGGAAAATGAGGAACAGTTTAAAAACTTGTGCCCTATTCCGGCTAGTCAAAAATAGCTAATCTACAAGCTCACAATGCGTTGCATGAGCGCATCATGGCGCGTTGTGAGCTTGTAGATAAAAACATTTAGACAAATCAAATCTTCTCTTATGCCACAAAATCTTTTCAAATGTAGTGGGTCCGAGGCCAAATACATATCAATTTGGGGTCTTTGACATTAAAATGCTTAAGAACCACTACAGTATGGTACTATTAACAGTAAAATTCAGTGGTGAAATGTGAGGCTGTGATAGCAGGGGCCCTGACAATGAGCAGCAGCCACACGCTCCTACTACAAGCATTACGGTAGCTACTCAATAGCTCAGAGAGGAATTCCAGGAATGTGAAAAGCTCCAATTCATATTGAAACTAGATTAAAATGTGTACAATTTACACACTAAGTGGTGTCGTCTGCTTTTAACTTCACGGGAGAATGGAAGACGGTGTAGTGGGTGTACTTTGAGACGGCATTGAGGCGTTTCCTGCCAAGTTCTGAGGTTTTTCCTCACATTGTTTGATGGGACTGTTAATGGTTTCACTGGTTCTGGTGGCTGTGTGTGTGTGTGTGTGTGTGTGTGTGTGTGTGTGTGTGTGTGTGTGTGTGTGTGTGTGTGTGTGTGTGTGTGTGTGTGTGTGTGTGTGTGTGTGTGTGTGTGTGTGTGTGTGTGTGTGTGTGTGTGTGTGTGATGTCCTCTTGCATGGTTTTGTTACGTATGGGCCCATGCGGACGGGTCAACATGACACAGATCAATTGTACAGATCGTGTTCCGGTAAGGGAGCGCACCACAGCAACAGGACTTTGATAGGGTTATCAATAAACATTGAGAACTTTTTCCAGTGCACTGAACTTTTCCCCACATGAAAAGTTTATGCCGACATCTGCCTAGTAACAGCAATTCCTCCCATTGGTGCAACCCCAGTCTCCTCCCGCTTCTTGTGTGTGTGTGTGTGTGTGTGTGTGTGTGTGTGTGTGTGTGTGTGTGTGTGTGTGTGTGTGTGTGTGTGTGTGTGTGTGTGTGTGTGTGTGTGTGTGTGTGTGTGTGTGTGTGTGTGTGTGTGTGTGTGTGTGTGTGTGTGTGTGTGTGTGTGTGTGTGTGTGTGTGTGTGTGTGTGTGTTGTGTGTGTGTGTGTGTGCGTGTGTCTGCGTGTGTCTGCTGTGTGTGTATGTGTGAGAGAGAAAGACTAACATTAACATTACAAGGTAGTCTACTTTCTCAACAGTTTGTTATTTTCTGAAGTATTTTGTGTTGCAGTATAAACTTATCAAACCCCCACAAATTAAATTCACAACTAGCCTATACACTGTAAACAATCTACACACACACAAGCTGAAATTGAAATGGACAGTAAACAGCAAGTACTTATCGTGTTCTCTTTGTATAAGTTGTGTAGTTTTAATGTTTTGTGGCTATAGGTATTACTGTATATAAAGTGAGTATATATGACATTGTTGTGACTGTGACAGAAGCCCTCCAACACTGACCAGTCCACGAGTTTTTTTTACACTGGAAGTGGAATATTGTGTCATTCGGGGTCGGAATAAACCAGCAGCATTGTGTGAATAAAGAGGCTGGTCTTAATGGTCCATGTGCTCACCTCATGTCCGCATGGGAGGGTGGGGGTGAGGGTGGTGGGGGTCCCTGTGTGCTGCTGGCACAGTACATACTGCCCCCTAGTAGCCGCTTGAGTCCACACACACACACACACACCACCGACACCACCACACACACTCAGTGAGCTCCCCTCCCTCCCCTGGGCAGAGCAGCAGACCACCGGCCCAGAATCCTGATGCAGACGCTGGGCCGGCAGCCAGAATAGCCCCCCCCCCCCACACACACACACACACCAAACTCCTCGGTACCCCCGCCCCTCACCCAGTCACCCACACACACCACCACCCCGACCGTCCGCCACCACGGAATCCAGGGACCTTCCATTACCATACCTATAGGATATAAGGAGAGGGAGGGGGGAGACTTCTCTTTTTTTTCTTTTTTCTTTTTTTTTTAAGGAGAAGCGAGGTGGGGGAGGGGAGGGGGAGGGAGAGAGGGGGTGGGTGGGGGGGCTTCTAGAGTTTATCCTCCTCTCTCTATAGACTCTCCTTCCTAGCGCGCTCCCTCGCAGACTGCCCGTCGCTTTGATCTCCCCCCCGCCGGTCCCCCCTTCCCCCCTCCTCCGCCTACCCCCCCCCTCCGTTAACAACAGCTGACGTCACCGCGCAGCAGAACGCTCGCCCCCGCGTTCCTCTCTCTCTCTCTCTCTCTCTCTCTCTCTCTCTCTCTCTCTCTCTCTCTCTCTCCCTGAGGTTTAGTGTGTGCGGGCTGTGCGGGTCGTCGCTCAGAGGACTGTAGGACACCGGAGGAGACACAACCAACCAACAGCATCCAGACACTATAACACAATAATACCTCTCCTCTCTAAAAGACAAACTTTTACCCCAAGATCAGCCACCTCCTCCTCCTCCTCCTCCTCATCAGAGAAAAGGACTAGAGAGAAGAAGAAGAAGAATATCGTTAATAATAATAAAACATAATAATAATAATAATAATAATAATACTATGGAACACCAGCTGCTGTGTTGCGAGGTGGATACGATCCGGAGGGCTTACCAGGACGTCAACCTCCTCAATGACCGGGTTCTGCACACTCTGCTGCGGGCAGAGGAGAGCTACCTGCCCGCTCCCAACTACTTCAAGTGCGTCCAGAAAGAGATCGTTCCCAAGATGAGGAAAATAGTTGCGACGTGGATGCTGGAGGTTTGTTCTATTAGGCTACATTAAAAAATATATATATATATATTTCTTGTTCCCCTTTTCCCCCTGATTGCGGAGCTGCTGCTTTTTTTGTTGTTGTGATCTGGTTGAATGTGGAGACTTTGTTGCACTTCGGACCTTAAGATCAGATCAGATGTGTTGGAAGAACTAATAAAAAGTCTGGCTTTTGACTGATCGTGGTTAATATCTTTATAATTGCACTAGTGTCACTAGCATGCATGTTACATAAACGTTCCGAAAACTATGTCCTCATGTGTGTGTGTGTGCTGTGCTGGGTGGTCCCTATAACCCAGACATATGACTTATTAGTTACAATTTATACCACGATCACGATGCTTTTTGTCACTCGTCAATCAATCCCTGCGTTTCTCGGGAATCTCGTGGAAATGTAATTATACGTGGAGAAAAGAAAAAAATATTCCAAATTAACAGGCAATGTACACGTATGCAGTCCTGGCCCGTGCCAGTATTACGCAGCCATCTTTGTTGTCTATGATCAAGCATTTTTAATATCATTAAAAATCCCTAATAATGCCAGAAATGACAATAACCCAGTGCACTGACCGACAACCGTGTCTATATCATAAGCTGATCGTATGATCGCACCTGTGGCGTGATCTGCGTGTACGAACTTGTAAAGTTTTGTTTTGGTTTATGGCGAATCGTACATGTCTTCGGGCTTGATCGTGAAAAAACGCACTTTTCCTCCGAAAACGTCGTGATCAGAGCCATTTAAACAGTCGGGTTTGATAGATCACCCTTTTGTCGACATTTACATGTGCTTTTGGATGGATTTCTTGCATTCCTTGTATTTTTTATTAATTTCTGAAAGTGTGCCGTCGCCGACCCCGGAGCAGAAATGTCGCATGGGTCCACGTTGGAAGCACCACTTCTCGGAAATTAAATTGTTTAAATGTCTTAATGTTCCCCGATTCGACACATTTCGGTCGCACCCGATAAAGCATGCGACGAGGTACATTTACATGTCAATTATGTGCGCCGGGGCAATTTTTAAATATTTCTAATTATTTTTTGAAAAGATGACGAAGTTGAAAATCGAGAGTGAAACTTGCAGTTGACGCCACCTTTGTGTGTCAGACAGAACTGACTGGAAACTAAGAAAATCCCCACAACTGTTATGATAAAGTGCGTTATTATAGAATAACCTGTCGACTTTAACATTATGGATGCCTGTGAATTAGGCTGCATCACCGGATTATGCAGTTATACCATGCGTCATCACATTATACATTATTCCAAAGAAGGATTGCAATGCACTTTAAATGTTTCTCGTCTCTTTGCATTGCACTATTTCGTTTACTCTCAGCCCCATTAAAGCCTTAAATGTCTCTATTGATCACATAACAGTCGTGCACGCTGCACTCTGTAAAACACAGTGTTCATTTGACTCGTGAGTGTCAAAAGGACCCTTACAGAGTCATTTGACCCCATTTTTTGGTCAAACTCTTGCATTTGACAGGAAGCAATGCCATGCATGCTTGTTATTCCTGTCTAATTGCTCCTGTTCTATGCTCGCTCCCTTCAACAACAGGTCTGCGAGGAACAGAAATGCGAGGAGGAGGTTTTTCCGTTGGCTATGAACTACTTGGACAGGTTTTTATCGGTGGAGCCCACGAGGAAAACGAGGCTCCAGCTGCTGGGAGCGACGTGTATGTTCCTGGCCTCCAAGATGAAGGAGACCGTCCCCCTAACGGCGGAGAAACTCTGCATCTACACAGACAACTCGGTCCGGCCAGGGGAGCTCTTGGTAAATTGAGATGCCTAATAACTCTCTCTCTCTCTCTCTCTCTCTCTCTCTCTCTCTCTCTCTCTCTCTCTCTCTCTCTCTCTCTCTCTCTCTCTCTCTGTCTGTCTGTCTGTCTGTCTGTCTGTCTGTCTGTCTGTCTGTCTGTCTGTCTGTCTGTCTCTCTCTCTGTCTCTCTATGTCTCTCTCTCTTCCTAAACATGGATGTTGCATAACACACAGGGCCCACATGGGGCAGACATGCACTCCCAGGGGTCGTTATGGTCAAGAAAATAACACAACGTTGTTGGCAATATAGGTATACTTCATCATGTCACATCGTTGACGATGATAATTGTAAAACTAATATATATATTGGAAAAAAAAAAAAAAAAAGTCCTTGTCATAATTGATGTGCAGCCATTTAGGAAGTTGTAAAAGTAGAGTCTGAGATAGCAAAGCAGCAGCAGCAGCAGCAAGTCTCTGAATGGCTGCCTGTTAACTTTCCCATGGTGACTGACTGGCTGGGCTGGGGAGGAAGGCCTCTCTCGTTTCATGAATGGTCTCTGTGAGCCGCCCTGTGTGACTGCTCTCCAGGAATCACCCGGGCTTGTAGCGACCCCCAGTGGCCGCCAAAACACATAGCAGAGATAGCGTGCGTGCGTGTGTGTGCGTCAGTGCGTGTGCGTGTGTGCGAGAGAGGGAGAGAGAGAGAGAGGGGGGGGGGGGGGGGGGGCGGGGGAGGAGAGATGTGATGGAGTTGTGTGTGCTGCATGTTCCATTGTGTATTAGATCGGTGTTTCTCAACCTGTGGGTCAGGACCCCCACATGATTTTTTTTTTGGGGGGGGGGTCCCTACAGATGACAGTAAAGTGACAATTTAAGGTATTTTAATACAAAAAAAGAATTGAAGAGAAAAAAATAAATGAAATGAAAAAAGACCATTACTGCATCAAAAGTGATCAACAAACTATACTATAAAAACTGGTCAAACATTGTGTCCAAATTGTCAAATAATGTAAGGAAGGCAAATGCGAGGTGTTGACATCTTGCAGATCGGCTATTTTCACAACATTTATCTGTGGAACCGAGTCAAACTAAAAGTAACACCGCCTCAACTCCTACAATTCCAAGTGCTTGTCAGGGTGGGGGGGGGGTCTCCAGTTCAAATATGATTGTTTGGGGGGGGGTCACGGCCTGAACATTTTGAGAACCACTGTATTAGAGTGTGAGACATGGGATTGTGTGTGTGTGTGTGTGCGTCCTACCTCTGTGTCATGCGTCCCTTGCTGCCACCAACCACATGTCTTGACATCTGCTTGTGTCCTCCTCCCTCCTCGTTTAGCAAATGGAGCTGCTAGTTCTCAACAAGCTGAAGTGGGACCTGGCGTCGGTCACGCCCCACGACTTCATCGAGCACTTCCTGTCGAAGTTGAACATCCACTCGAGCACCAAGCAGATCCTTAGGAAGCACGCCCAGACGTTTGTGGCCCTCTGCGCTACAGGTACGAGACGCTAAAGGCCCACAAAGTCACTGCTGTTTTTTTAACATGTTATATAAGCCCCGTTTATTTACACCGTCGTATGGTGGTGTCATACCACGTAGAATAAATTAAGCCGCAGGGGTCTTCAACAGGGGGTCCGGGACCCCTAGGGGGTCCTCAGCGTTACTACAGGGGGTCCGCCAAATCTTTGTGTGATATGATTTTTCTTTTTACCGTAACCACTTGAAACCTAGCATCCCTTTTCTGAGGAGGACTTTAGACAAAATAGCCAATCTACAAGCTCACAACGCCTCGCGCTGCGAGGCGTTGTGGGCTTGTAGATCGGCTATTTTTGGCAAAGAGGTATAGGTGTCGAGGGAAAAAAGAGCAGCAAAAGTTGATCTGAAACACAATTTTATACAATATAGAGGGGGTCCCCGCTTCATCTCTCTCTCAGCTAGGGGGTCCTTGGCCTGAAAACGTTGAAGACCCCTGAATTAAGGCATTCAAGTTGCACGAAATGTATTTACATGTTGAGGGTTAGCATGTCTGCTTTTCCTCTGTGGATGAAAAACAGCAAAATGCAAACAGTAAGAAAAACAGCAACTGTAAACAAGCATAATAATAATTATAATAATTGGAATTGGTACATAGATTCAGATACATATGGTACCAAGCTGCTACCATATGAGATTAAAAATGCCTCTTTTTTCATATAAAAGAAAAATAGTTTTTTCTTTTATATCAAGCTCAGTGGTCACTGAGCTTGATAACTTGGTCTCAAACATTAATGCCTATTTGTGATATTTCAGAATAGTTAGTGTTGCTCGTGCTTCTGCAGTAAACTTTAAACGAGTCACAGAGGTATGTGACATTTGTGGGAGAGCGCTGATTGGTCACGTTTTCCTTTGATGTGTGAGAGATGGAGTTTTTTTTTATGACAGGATTATTCATTGGTCGCGGGGTGTGTTTATGCGGTGAAAATGGTTGTTTTTGCTGCGCAGCAATCGGTTCGTCTCAGCAGCATGAACGTCTCTTAACTTATAGCCACTTAAACCCCTGTAGTCTTAGAGAACTAGACTTGAGTTACAACTTGACCGCTTTATTCTGTCTACACCGAATGTCTTTGCCAATAATAGCCGATCTACAAGCTCACAATGCGGTAGATCTGCTATTCTTGGCGAATGGGATGCCGGAGTCCCCCAGGGCTCTGTACTAGGCCGCCTCTCTGTGAGCTTTTAGATCAGCTATTTTGTCCCGTGAAGGACTACTCAGGAAACTGTCTTAAGGGGGGCGCTCTCGCGTTGCCTTATGATTCCCCCTGAACTATCCTTTAATGTCAGTCAATCGGGACCAGGTGACATTGTGTCACAACATCCCGAGCTTGATGGTGTTAACAGTTCCCTTTATCCTGTTCTTGTTATTCACTAGAATCGCTTAAATTTCATTGGCTTTTTGAGTTTATTTTTCATATCTATGCGTCAGTTTCTGTCGTGGATTGTTTTTTTGGATCCCCAGAACTATGTCACTTAACCCCTTAAGCCCTGTAGATCCAACATTTTTGGAAACTGCGACTATCTTGCCATATATACCAACATGCCTACTGTCTAGGGACGACAGGTTGAAAGCAGTTGATTCCTTTTCACACACCTCCTCTTATAAAACGTTCTGTGTTGGTTTTAACAAGCCCTCTGGATGTGTGTTACAGATGTGAACTTCATCGCCAGCCCTCCGTCCATGGTGGCAGCGGGCAGCGTGGTGGCAGCGGTACAGGGTCTGTACCTGAAGAGCCAGGATGCCTCGCTCTCCTCCCAGAACCTCACCAACTTCCTGTCACAGGTCATACGCAGCGACCCGGTACGTCAGAGAGAGAGAGAGACTGTCACACACGCACACACACGCGCGCACGGGGGCACACACACACACACACACACACACACACACACACACACGGGCACACACACACACACGCACGCGCGCACACACACACACACACACACACACACACACACACACACACACACGCACACGCACACGCACACACGCAAACGCAAACGGGCACATACACACACAGGCACACACACACACATAAACCGAAAAATAACCGATGTACAAGCTCACAACATGATGCGTTGTTGTGAGCTTTTAGACGTGCCACGACAAAGTATATTAGAGCTTAAGTAAGGAACGCGAATCCACATCCATGTATTTATGGGCACGTCTACTTGTTTTCCTGGAGCGCTCAGCCTGTTGTTGGTTGACCAGGGTTCATGTCACAAACCTCGGACCTTGCACTTTGTTAGCCGCTCTGGATAAGACTGTCTGCTAAATGCCTAAATTGCAAAATAGAGACAAACACACACACACACGCACGCACGCACGCACACACACACACGTCCCTATTTTGGGCTTGTCACTATGGGAGAGAGAGAGTTTCAGAAATGTTCAAACTGTTCCAAAGAATTTCATATCATTTCTTAAGAAGATTTCTTATTTTCACTATTCTTCATACACTAAATGTATAGGCCATACGTGTTAACCACATGAACCCTAGCATCCCTATTACTGGGCATTTCATAATGGGCAAACATTCGGCGAAATTAGCCAATCTACAAGCTCACACCACGTCGTAACACAACGTGTTGTGAGCTTGTAAAGTCAGCTATTTTTGCCAGAGAGATTTGGTGTAGAGGAGAGAAAAAAGGAGAAGACCCAAGTACTCACAGTACAATACATGACAGAGCATTGAGATATTGAGCAAAGGGAAAAGATGACAACATCCAAACCATAAAATACCACACAGAAACATAGAGAGTCACACTGGATCATGTTCCCATGGATTATTATTGTTTTACTACCACATTAGTCTTGCATAGCCAGACGATCAGAGCTCTCTCTTTAACCACTTAAACCGTATATATTTAGTTTATCCTCTAGTATTTCTCTCTACATCTTGTATTTTGATGTAAAAAAAGACGTTTGTACTTTCACTAAAATAAAACGTTGAGTGAACAGAGTAGCCATTTATATATTGTGGTATTGGTACTTTTGATTAAAAACAAATAAAAAAGTACAGAATGAGACAGTAGCCGTGTTCTGACCATGTGACCTCCTCCTCCTCCAATCAGGACTGTCTGCGGTCGTGTCAGGAGCAGATCGAGTCGCTGCTGGAGTCCAGCCTCCGCCAGGCGCAGCAGCAGCATCACGCCATCTCCACGGAAACCAAGCGCGTGGAGGAGGACGTGGACCTGTCGTGCACGCCCACCGACGTCAGAGACATCAACATCTGATTGGCCGCCCCCCGCGGCGGCGATGTTACATTTGCGATCACCTCCACACTTGCAGACCTCACCTGTATGGCCAGTCGGAGAGAGAGAGAGAGAGAGAGAGAGAGGCCTTCTGGGTAAAGAGACGGTGGGAGGAGCCTGGGAGAACGTCTTCCCCCCTATGAATATGGATGCCCCGCCTATTTTGTAACCCGGCCATGTCCTCATTGGCCGATGGCCCGCATCTGCCTGCCCACTGCGCCCTGACTGACACCTCAACACACCTGCCTGCTTTAGGTCGCCGCGAGACGGGACCCATAAGCAGTCTCTGCTCTTTCAAGACAATACCACGGAACCCTCCCTCCCACCACCACCCCTACACACACACACACACACACACACACACACACACACACACGCACACACACACGCACACACACACACACACACACACACACACACACACACACACACACACACACACACACACCCCGCCTGCCCCGGCCGGGGCGGAAAATAAAGAAAGAAAAAAAGATGGTGGCATCACGTCTAAGCCCCATAAACATAGACATTGTTTTCTTATATATGCCCTGATATATTAAACTTAGGATTTTTAAATTACCAGACTTTGCTCTCGCCTACTAAACCATCTCAAGAGTAGGACTGTGTAGTCTGTTTTTAGCTTTTATTTCTCTTCTTTCTATTTTATTTTATTTTTAATCTGACAACTTATTAAAGAGAAGAGGCTTATTGTTTGTTTATGTTAGTATCCAGTATGCCTAATTTATGCTCTGAAAATACTAGATCTACAAACTCACGCAACGCGCGGTAGAGCTTATAGACCTGCTATTTTCGGCGGAGTGTGAAAGGCGCCTAAGCCTCCTTGTGTGTCTTGTTGTGCCGACACTCATGTATCCCTGCTTGCTTGTGTGTTCGTTTAGTCACTTTATTATGTTATCACGTTAGAACTCGTACAGAATTATTCCTGCCTCTTCTCTTTAAAGCTGGGCTGGGCTTCACAAGGCGACAGTGTGTCGTGTATTATCGTGACGTCGCGCTCTGTTGCCGTTTTGAAGGTGACTGTGGGTCGCTGGTGTCAGGTTTGGACGACTTGAAACCGCTCATAGCTACACAAAAATGAGTACTGCCCACAAACCTTATATAGTCCAGTTTGTGTATGATTATTACTCATTCAGCTAGCTATGACTTAATAAGCTTAAAATCCATCATGTATACACACACATTCCTGGCGGAGCAGCCCACAGTTCTTTTTTTCTTTCTTCCTTTGTTTGATGTAGTTATATATATCTTACCTTCTAATACCATTCCAATTTTGTTTTCTAAAAAAAAAAAAAAGCACTTTTAGTCAGCTTTGCTGGCTCATGTAAAAAAAAGAAAAGAAAATCACATTGAGTTGGTAAGGCAACAAAAAATGGAATGGGGGGATCGAGCGGGTATCTTAGCTACGGTGGGACTGCTTTGAAGAGGAGAACGGATGCCTGCAAAAAAAAAAGAAACAAAGGTTCACGCTCCGATTGTACGTGATCCATGTTAAAGGGACACGCTAGTGTGGTTCTGACAGGATCCACTCTGGAAACCTCACCCCACTCTAATGAACATGAGGGTTTACCTCCCAGGAGGGCTGGGAAATATATAGATATCATATGAGACTAGATATCGTTTGGGATATTGGATTATCGTCATGTTGTGTTATGACCTAAGTGTTGTCTTTTTCCTGGTTGTAATCACGCAAAAGCCTTAGCAGATCGAACAGATCTACAAGCTCACGACGCGGTGCAAGCTTGTGGATTGGCTTGTAGATCGGTTATTTTTGACAATATTTGTAAAAAAGAAAAAAGTACATTGTCCCAACACGATATTATCGTCACAACACGATATTATCGTCACAATATCGTTATCGAGGTATTAGGTCAAAAATATTTGTTTTTGACCATATCGCCCCGGCCCTACCTCCGAGGCCTCCAGAATCAGTACAGTATCTCCCCACCGCTGTTAAGACCCCGCCCATGTGTTTTTGGGGAAGGGAATTGGGGGGGGGGGGCTATGGGAGTGTTTAGACTACGGAGATGATTTTGCACAAACCTAAAGACATGGGCTGTGTTTTGCGGCTTGCCTAAGAAAAGTAGAGAGCGAAGACGGCAAGAATGAGAGACGGAGGAGAGAGACAGAGGAGGTATTAAAGACGTTGAAAGTGACAAAGAGAGGCAAAAAAACATTTAATGGCTCGACAGCGTTTCTTAATGCTGTGGAGCTCAATTAGGTCTCTGATTGTATACTAAAGGACACAGAGTAGGAGAGAAACACTCCTTGTTATTCCGCTGCTATGGAAACGAAATCCCAGCTACGTGTAAAAACAAACATAAAGAAAAACTAATGACAAAAAAAGAAACAATGCTTTTCTCCTATTGTGTTGCTGCTACATTTTTTTGTTTTTTTATACATATAAATGTCAATATACTGCTATGCTAGTTTGAATTTTCTCATAGAAAATTATGTTATTGACATCCTTGCTTGTTGTTTTTATGTAGATTTTTATGTGATCAGTTGTGTATAATTACTTAATATTGATTTTCTGTGCTATTCCAAAAAAGAAAAAAAGAGGAAAATTGTAGATAAAAAAGGTTTTGATCCACAATACCTCATATGACAGTCAAGATTTATCTCTAATTTTTAGTCTGTTTTTTTTTTGTTTTGTTAGTTATTATTCTATTTGTACGTGTTGGTTCAGTGCATACTAGCTCTGTTGAAACTGCTTGTTTGATGGAAGCCAACCAGACGCGGCTGTGGTTTGATACTGGTGCCATAACAAAAAAAGTGGGATATGTACAACTCTTGTTGAGTGTTATGCCTGATTTATACTCGATCGCACGCCGCGGTGCATACCGGAAGCGGCCGATTCACAAGCTCGCGGCGTGTCGCGGTGCGACGCGCCGTGAGCTTGTAAATAGGCTACTTCCGACGCCCGAACACTGGCGCGCAAGTAAGTAAAATCAAGCTTTTAAGCTGTCTCCGTGAAAGAGACTTGATCCCTTCCTAGGCCCATAGAGGCCTTCCCTCCCCCTTTTCTATTTATAAAAATGGTTTTCTTTTTTTTTTTTCTCTTTTTTTTTTTTGCTCCAGTTTTCAAACCGTCAACGAGTGGATATGTTGTTTGTATGTAAATAGACAGATAGGTGTCATGCTTGGTATTAAAGCCATAGACCTTACAAATCATTCCACAGTTGACTCTGCTTCATGCCAGTTGTCGTGTCTGCAACCGGGAGGCACAGTGTGTATTCATATTTGTGTTGACTGCACAATAAAAAAAACGAATTGAAGCAATCTTGAAAACCCTGCTGTCTGCATGTTGTCCATACACTTTTAACACTTTTATTGCAACTCACCCATAAATAATGTCAAACACATTAGCCAATTTTATTTCATGTTCCTGTTTTCCATACACCCAGTAATGCTCCCCGTCATTAAAAAAAGACCCAAAAAACTAAAAGACACATGCAAAAAAGTACACATTCAACCAATTCAAATCAAGAAGTTCATCTATCTTTGTGCATATAGTTATGTAAAGACATACCTAAATCAGTGGTTCTCAAAGTGGGGTCCGGGGACCCCCGTGCCCAGGGGTCCTTGGAGGGGGTTCCAGGGGGTCCCCATGCATTTGTTAATATCACTCCACAATCATTTTAACCACTTTATCCATTTATATGTTGGCTATTCAAAAACAGCAGATTTACAAGCTCCCGGCTCGTCACTTTGTGCTGCACTACAAGCTTGTACATCTGCTATTTTTGAAAATATTCATGTTTTTGATGTTTAAAAAAATCTTGAATAATTTAGATTTCTTTTAAATATTCTAAATCTCTTCTGGGGGTCTCTGGCACGAAACCTTTTCAGATGGGGGTCCGCAGCCAAATACATATCAATTTGGGGGTCCTTGACACGAAAGAGTTTGAGAACCACAGACCTAGATACATGTTTAGGGGTGTACCTGCATTGCCAAGCATAATAAATAAATAATAATAATTTAGTCATCATATAATCACTAGGAACAGAGAGCAGCCAATCTCCGGCGCACAGGGAGCAATTAGGAGTTATGAGTCTTGCTCAGAGACACACATCGACACATTGCTGGCCTGGCCTGGAATCGAATCTGCGACAACCAGGGCCTCTGGCTGCCCAGGCGGGCTCACTACCCACTCGGCTATGGCACCCAGGCTGGCCTCGCTGAACATGCTCTCCTCCCCATGTGCACACAGAGGAAAAAAGGTTTTCCTTTTTCATAAATAACATCCATCACACCTTTATGATCTACCGTGATGCTACTCCGTGAGTAGATAGGCTATTTTTGCTATTTTGGTTGTTTTCGCAAGTGATTTGGCAATAGGTGTGCCGCACTGCCGCAGCCATGAGGCTATGTATGGCTGTTTGGCGGACCTTGGCATGGAACAGTTTGGGAATATCTGGATCAGGGAACTCTGGTGTCGGGAGTGAAACTGTAGCAGAGTGGCTCAGCGCCTCTGCCTGAAGACATGCTATCTCCCCTGGCCGAGAGGGAGATACTGTAGGTATGTCTTTAAAGTCCACACCAATGATTCGCAACACAACTCCTTGCAACTTCAAGTAGTTGCAATTCCTTGCAACCATTATCCCCAAATGACACCGGTGTGTGGACCGGCCTTATATAATTGCAAGGACATGAAATCCCCTCTGGCCGAGGTGGGATTCCCTCTTAGGCGTGTGAATAAGATGTTTGGTTTTAGTGTCCTTTTCCACGCCGTGAGACCCAGGTTTGAATCTCAGGTGTTACAAAATCAGCAGCCACCCAGGGTGTTGGGATGTAGGACTTCGTCCAGCAGAGTACCGAGCCCAGAAGCAGTTATGGACGTTTTTTTCCCCCCTTCAGGCAGTCTCTCAAGGAGCAGTGGAAATGCTGGCCCATGCCACTGGCCTGGGGGTGGAATACAGTGGCCTGGGGGTGGAACACAGTGGTGCAAATGTTGCTGCATTCTGAGGTTCCACGTTTAATGCTCGAGCCACGTCGGCCGTCCTTGTTAACACGAAAGCAACAGCCTCTGGCCACCCGGTGATCCTGTCCTTTCATTGTTTGTTTCTTAGATTTGTTTTTCTTGACCACACATGTTAAGAATGTGATTTAGACAGATGCTAGGCTCATTGTTTGCATGATATAACCTATAGGTTCAATGTACAGAAAGTTATTTATTAGATAACATGTTGTTTAGACAGATGCTAGGTTCATTGTTTACCTACCTAGTGTCCTAGGTTTTAGAGGCACTACAGTGTTCTCTCTGCATTCTATTTATGTGAGGATTTACCTTATTTATTGTACTCTGAGCGTCGCCTAAATACCTAGATTATAAATTGTACTTGTAATTCATATTGAGTATGTGCTTGAAGCCATGGGAGAAGGGATGAGATCCAACCAGGTCCGCGTTGACATCGAATTCGTTGACATCGAAATCGATCGATCGAAATGCCACCTCAAACTATGGTAGCACCACTTTGATGTGGCGGTGAACCTTCACATGCTGGCACTCTATACATGAGCAGTCCAGTCTCTGACATCCTTCTTCAGTCCGTAAGGACCACAAGAACCTCACAACCACCAGCTCCTTGAGGCGGCAGTAGCTTGGTGGGTAGAGAGGCCATCTGGTAACCAGAAGGTCGCCGGTTCACCCCCACACGAGCTGCCCAGTTTATTATGTGTCGAAGTGTTCCTGAGCAAGACACGTTAACCCATAACTGCTCCCCCTGAGTGCTCATCATGACCGTCTGAGCAGCCATCCGCTGGGTGAAGCCGAAACGTAATTTCCCTGTGGGATCTGGTCTCTGGTTGCCGTCTCTGGTTCACGGGTATGAGTGACCAGTAGAATATCACTCGGCATCAGCAGCTGTAGGCCCAGGACGACTTTCCAGTAGGTCTGGAGCTCATAGTCAAGAGACTTTGATCTGCAGCAAATAGCAGATATACAAGCAGATTTACAAGCAGATATACAAGCTCATAGCGCGGCACCGAGTGCCGTGCTATGAGCTTGTAGATCTGCTATTTTTGAAAAATCTTGAACATTTGTGCAAATCTTTGAATATACATATATTTTAAAGCGAACATTTTTAACTCAAATCTTTGCTTCTGGGGGTCCCTGGAACAACATACTTTGAGGTGGGTGTCCGCGGCCAAATACATATAAATTTGGGGGCCCTTGACATGAAAAAGTTTGAGAACCACTGATTTTAGCAACAAAAGTGTCTTAAAAAAACTGTTTTGAAGACATTTGTAGAATCCCCAGAAGCAAAGATTTGAGTTAAACATGTTCACTTTAAAATAAATGTATATTCAAAGATTTGCACACATTTTCACGATTTTTCAAAAATAGCTCATAGCGCGGCACCGAGTACCGCGCTATGAGCTTGTAGATCTGCTATTTTTGAGTAGCCCAAATAAATCTTAAGAATGACACACAGCTGCGTTACCGGTCTAAATGGGTGAAAATGGCCTCCAAGGGATAACCAGACACAGGTGAACACAATTGACAATCAACACAGGGATAGGCTAGGGGGAATAACGGGACACAGGTGGAGAAAACTAATAATCACCGGGAGGTGAGACAAGACAGGTCACAGTAGTGGTGGGAAAAAAACGTTCATTTCAGTGAACGAACGATTTCGTTCACGTTCACGGCAATGATTCGTTCAAATGATTCGTTCACATTCTCGTTCAGTAGCGCTATTTTCTAGTGATCAAAATTTACTTGAGTAAAAGTACAAAAGTATTGGCATCAAAATATTCTTACCAAAAAAAAAAGTACCAAAAGTAAAAGTACTAACATATTTGAAAATAGCCGATCTATAAGCTCACAACGCACCATGATGCGACGCGTTGTGAGCTTGTAGATCTGCTATTTTCAAGTAGCCTAGGTATAAAATAGGGCTAAAGTGTTTAATGTATGTTTTATAATGTGTGTTAAACACCATCGCGGGAGCGTTTTCTTTACGTCGCGCGTGAACGTAACAGTTTCAGAAAGTGAACGAGCTTGTTCACGTTCACGGCAAATGAACTAGTTCTTTTGAACGAATCGATCATGAACGACACATCACTAGGTCACAGTAACCATAGACATATAAAGGTAGACGCCTCCTCCGGCTCTGAAGCGTCTGTATCTCGGGCGCGCTTCCACTTCCGCAGGGCAAGCGGGAAACTTCCACGTGACATGCGTCACAGAAGGGGACGTTCGGTAGTCCAATCGGAGGCAGGTGGGGGCGGGACAACTAGATTCTGACAAGTCCTGGAAAAGACGCGCCGTGATTGGCCAGTAGTCAACGCGCTGTGATTGGCCAGTAGTCACTTTGAGCATGGCAGCGTGCCCCCTCTCATATGGCGGCCACGATACAGGTCGCTCCAACGACCTGCAGCGGCCAATAAGGTATCTAGGTTTCTATATCTATGAGAGTAACTACGGCAGACAGGAAACACAAAGAACATTATAGAAAATAACATGAATACAGCCAATAGGAACACAGTAGGGGCTTTAGCTATTACAGCCAGTCCCATGAGACCGCCCACCAAGTTTCGAGCCTGTAGCATGCTGGGAACTGGAGTTATGGCTGTTTAAAGCCCAGCCAATAGGAACATAGATGGGGCGGGTCTTCAACCCCTCAAGGTCTCCGGACCGCACTTTGATAACCACTGCGACAGATGAACACAATAGACAATCTACACGCTCACAAGGTGTCACAGAGCAACAGCATTTCCGTGTACGGCGTGTGTCATTAGCTAATCAAGAACCGCAGCTAGCCATAGTGCAATGACTTGTGAAATTGCTCTGTATATAAGCAGACAGGCAATACAATAGGTACCGTTTGTACGAACGAATGGCTATAGCGCAAAAAGTCAAATGCTATTTCTGTGAGGGGCCCGAGATATTGAGGCACAACGTGTGTGATTTTGGTGTTGGTGGTACGATCAAAAACATGGTTTATAGAGCGAGTTAAAAAAGTGTTTTAGTTAATACGTTGTTTGCAAAAATGGTGCATGATTGAGTGACACTTCTTTAGCCCAGTGGTTGTCAAACTTGTGGTCCGTTCCACTTTCCGGAGGAGCAAGCCGGTAATTCAAACTATGACCCTTTTAAAAAACAAATACAGGTTATTCTTTCATCTTATGGCTCAAATGAATAGTTACTGCCATCGTATTCAAATGCTAAATCCTCATATACTGTATATGTTCGAGCTCAGGGGAATAAATCAGGAAATAGTGGTAAATGCTATCATTGAGAAGTAATTTGTATTACTATACTTGTGAAGACATAAAACTCACAACCCTGACTTCCCGAAACAAAACATGAAACAACCATTTATCTTGTGAGGACCAGGAACATTGTCCTCACATTGTACAATCTACTATACTTGCAGGGACATTTGGCCCTCACAAGTATAGTGATACAAGAACACGCCCATACGCCCATACACACACACACACACACACACACACACACACACACACACACACACACACACACACACACACACACACACACACACACACACACACACACACACACACACACACACACACACACACACACACACACACACACGACAACCACGCACAGATATTCGTCCAGTCATTTTGTTAATGAGCAACAGCTCATACTTGTCATGTCATGCTTCATAAACGCTGTACTGAAACGCATCATGTATCATTATTATCATTATAGAATGAATGAAATAGAACATATTCTTCACTATAGTTTACCACACAATATCATACTAAACCATCATGAAATTATAAACTAAGATCACACCAAATTCTAAAAGTGATTCTGCAGCTAAAGATTAACAGAAGTCTCTGTGTGTGTGTGTGTGTGTGTGTGTGTGTGTGTGTGTGTGTGTGTGTGTGTGTGTGTGTGTGTGTGTGTGTGTGTGTGTGTGTGTGTGCGTAACAGTACTCATTGATTTGTTATGCAAGGAATGTCTTTGATGGGTGCTCGCTGTGGAGGAAAAGGCGTGAAAGTCTAATCCTTTCCCACAGGCCTGCCAGCAGCAGCTACACAGCAGCACACAAAACCCCCTGCACACACACACACACACACACACACACACACACACACACACACACACACACACACACACACACACACACACACACACACACACACACACACACACACACACACACACACACACACACACACACACACACACACACACACACACACACGCGCGCACACATTGGTGTGCACACGCACACAGACATACACTAGACAAGCATGCTGCTGACTGTCGACTGAGATGTCATATGATGCGTTGTGTCTTTCTGTGTCCTGTAGCGTTGCTTTTGTTTACTGCAGAACAGAACAGAGCCTGACACCACAAACACACACGCACGCACACGCACACGCACACACACACACACACACACACACACACACACACACACACACACACAAACACACTAGTTTGTGTTACTATAACTACCTTATTACATTTTAGGGTGGCAATTTTACAAACATGTTTTGGTATTTTGCCATCGATAACCATAACGCTAAAGCCTGAGTTAAAGGTTTCATGACATGCTGGTTTTACAAAACATCTTTATCATGGTTCTTCAAATGTGTATTAAAAGGTTTTAACTGAAAAATCCACTCCAGTGAGCCATGGCAGGGTTTTTTCTCTGTGTTCTGAGGCCTTTTGAGCTGTAAGCTGCAGTGCGGGTGTCACTGTTGAGGGAGTTTTGCTAGGGGAGGGGAGGGCCGGAGAGGAGAGGGGGCGGGATTATTGGACTGTGTCCACGGGCAAATCACAGCACTTTTCTGAGCCTAATTATTCAGAAAACCCCGGACCACAGAAAATCCACTGAATGTTAAAATGTACGTTTTAATGTAATTGAGGTCAGAAAACCAAAAAAAAAAGGAAATTGAAATTTGATGTTATGAAACCTTTAAGCTTAGTGGCACCAGTGTTGCACACGTAATATACGCTATTTTAGGTGCGTGACAACGACACACCACAAAGTATAAAATCAGGCATAACTCGAACCCTAACCCCTAAACCTGACCTCCAAATGCCTAACCCTAACCCCAACCTGAATCTGTTCTGAATTGTAAGACAAACTCAAAATCAGTTTTTAACCACAAAACCATTATTTCTCTTATGAGGACCAGGGAAATGGTCCTCATGTCTATTCCTCAGATTATTTCTCTTGAGACATTTGGCCCTTACAAGCATATTAATACAAGTTATCACACACACGCGCGCGCGCGCGCACACACACATACACACGCGCACACACACACACACGCACACGCCACACACACACACACACACACACACACACACACACACACACACACACACACACACAGCGCACACACAGTGGAGCCAGCGTTGAAAGTTCCAAAGGTTCGGTACGGCTGTGAAAGAACTGTGAATATTTTGCATGTAGACACATCCAATGGAGGTCAGTGTTACGCTGTCCAAGACTTTTGACATGGAAGTGCTTGTGGTTTGAGACCAAGGATAGACATTGCTGGCCAGGATACTTCAAAGGCGCACGCACGCACGCGCAAACACACACATACACACACACACCTTTACCGATAAATCATTTTCAGTGTGGCATTTCAGTAGCAGACGCACTACCATTATTATTTACTCTCTCTCTCTCTCTCTCTCTGTGTGTGTGTGTGTGTGTGTGTGTCTCACAAAATCTGGGTAAATGTCATGAACCCCATTCAACAAACAACCGGGTAAATAGTCACATAAGAAGAGTGCAAAGAGAACAATGTAGTGCTACAAAGAAACTAAGATACACGGTAAACATCAAACCTAGCATCTGTCTAAACATGCTATCTGAATAACATTCAAGAAAAAACTAATATAAAGACATTGACTCTCAGCATTATTTGTGGTAAAGAACATTTAGAACACATCTAAGTAAAAACGTGAACTCATAACCAACATACCATGTATCTGTTACACTTGACTAGTCTGTATCGAAAAGAAGACCAGGGATACAAGGAGGAGACAGGTGGGGTAGGTAGTCTGAGAGGTGAGTGCTACAGCATGAGGTAAAGTCTGAAAAGGTGATCTGCACCAAACTTGGCACAAACACGGTTTAGGGGGGACTGCCTAAACAACCAGACTGCTCTGATCAACGTAATACAGGACTAGATTTGAAGGCCTGCAAATCTTATATAATAAATGTGCCAACGTACCCCCAAAACCCCCAAAATTACAAGAGCCTTAATGTCTGCATACATTCAACTCAGTTGGAGCCGTCATATAGTCAAAGAGAACGATGGAGAGAGGTTCATAATGAATGTGTGTGAGAGAGAGAGAGAGAGAGAGAGAGAGAGAGAGAGAGAGAGGGCCGATGCACAGTACAAGTGGTAATCACATGCAACACTACGCTTTGTACGCTGTACATAGACATTTCTATAGAGTAGAATAGACTTTATGTGCATAGGACATTTTGGAGCTCAGCTCCCAGGGTCAGCATTTTAAAAGAAGAAAAAGAAAGAAAGTACAGACAAGACAGAGAAAACATACAGTACATCCTACAATCCTACATACATCCTAGTGTTGATTTTGTCGACTAAAGCTATGACGAAAAATGTTCGTCGACTGCCTTTTTTCACTGACGAAAACGAAATAAAAACGAAATAAACACTAAGCTACGATGACTAAAACTAAGACTAAATATGTTGACAATTGCGTCAACAAAGAAAAACTAGACTAGAATGTTAGTGAGGGAGGGACTAGTGGTGAAGAGATCCAGTAGAACTAAAAGACAAGCTCTGAAAATAGCCGATCTACAAGCTCACAACGTGTCGCAGCGCGACGCGTTGTAGATCTGCTATTTTCAGCATGCAACCAAGTGTAAAATCAGCCATTTACGACGCCATCAAGCACCGCCTGATGCTCCCAAGCTATGGCCTCGCAGTGTTGCCAGATTCTGCGAGAGAAATAAGCAACAGGTCTAAGCCAATGGGGAGCCACTAGCAGTGTTGCCAGATTCTGCGAGACAAATCAGAACCAGGTCTATGAAAACAAGCCGCGCATACACGGCTCTCACTCTTGTTAGAGCATGTTCATTTTAATGATCAATCAATCGATCGATTGTGTTCCGGCTTGGATAGAGGAGGATGCTTTAAGTTTCTATTTATCTGCATCATTCTTATATTATTTGACAATTCGGCCAATGTTTCACCAGTTTTTATAGAATAGTTTGTTGATTACTTTTTAAGCAGTAATGGTCTTTTTTCTTTTTTTGGGGGGTATTAAAAAGGTCTTAAATTGTCACTTCACTGTCATCTGGGGACCCCCTCAAAATCATGTGGAGACCCCCCCTGGGGGTCCCGAACCACAGGTTGAGAACCACTGGTCTAAAAGCACATGAAAGGTTTGAACTACCAACCTCTGCTATATGAGAGGCATGTATCTTACCACAGCACCAGCATGTTGTGTATTAAAACCATTGTCCTGTACTCTTCACCGAGAGATTAGAGCCAGGTACAAACTTGGGGGGGGGGGAAAAAACCTCATCCTTGGTTTTGAACCAAGAACCTTCTGTGTGGTTGATGCAGTTATAGTGTAGTTGTAGTTTAGTTAGTGTAGTTGTTTTGCAGTTGCTGTGCTGTGTGGTGTTATGGTTCCAGAGCAGGGGGGTAAAATCTATGCCACCGTTTAGTTTAGGCTTGGTTTTCTTTCTTTCTCTGGCTGGCGGCTACATTTGTCACGTCTTCCTTTCATGTCACCACTCACCACCTGCTCCCAAATTCCTGAACATTCTCTAAAAAGCTTTCAGTCCCTCCCTCTCTCTCTCTCTCTCTCTCTCTCTCCCTCCCTCTCTCTCTCTCTCCTCTCTCTGGCCTCAACATGCCACTCTCTCTGCCCAGGAGAGGACTCAAAGGAAAAACATTGCAGCCGTTTCCATTCACTTATACTTTACAAACATTCTCTCTCCGTCCTGCTCTTCATTTGTTAATTGCTCATTTTGATGCTGCATTCGATTTTAGAGACGTACACCTCGTACTAAACCACCCATCCTGTCTTGTGAGCCCTTTCCTACCATTTGAATTGTTTGTTGGCACAGCCTCGTGGGTTATGCCTCAAAAACAGTGATTCTGAACCTTTTCAAATTCCAGGACCACCAGTTTGATACGTTTTTTTTTACCTCTGAGACCCAAAACTACACTGTGTCATTTTACCTCTGAGACCGTACACATGGACCCGTAATGGACCCATTTGGTTCCATTTGTACACTCTCAAGAGTTACAGACCCGTGACTCCTCAACGGCCCCTGGTTGAGAACCACTGCCTTAAAACGAAGGTAGTTTACCAACACCAGAGAATCCAGCCCCCCCCCCCCCCCCCCACACACACACACACACACACACACACACACCCACACACCCCCCCCCCACCCCAGCCTTCAGATGGTGCCGACTGGGAGACAGCATTCACCTGCTGCCTGGCACTGCATAAGCCAGCTGCTACTGTACCCCTCCTCTCTCTCTCTCTCTCTGAGGGAGGGAGGGAGGGAGGGAGAGAGAGCGAGAGAGAGCTCCCATCTGGTTATTCTCCGTGTGCATTTTGATTTGTACATGGAATAGCTGAGGGGCCGCGCGCTAACAAAGCTGACAGGCGTCCTGTTACCCCTGGCCTTCTCTGGTGCCTCCTGATGGCATTGTTGTGTCCAAGGACACACACGCGCGCACGCACGCACGCACGCACGCACGCACGCACACACACACACACACACACACACACACACACACACACACACACACACACACACACACACACACACACACACACACACACACACACACACACACACACACACACACACACACACACACACACACACACACACACACACACACACACACACACACACACACACACACAATAGAGACCAGAGCAGAGGTTAGAGACACAGAGAGAGGGGGGGCAGAGCGAAGAGAGGGAGGGAGGGATTAGAGACACAGACAGACAGACAGACAGACAGACAGACAGACAGACACTGAGTAAAAGAGACAAAAAGAGACTAAAAAGGAGAAAGAGAACCAGTGAGAGTGAGAGAGAGATGAGTTGAACATTAACCAGCGGTGGAATGAGGTCGTAAAGTCACAGGACCGGGCGTGTAGCTGTGACTGTTGTCCCCTGCATCCACCGTCTACTGCACTGCTTCTCAAAGTGGGGTCCGGGGACCCCCCGGGGTCCTTGAAGGGGCTCCAGCGGGTCCCCAGCCAAATGAGTTAACCCATTAAGACCTGAGGCCCATTCCCCAAATACCTTCTAAAAATCAATTCTCTCATTTCTTCGTGCCAAGGACCCCCCCAAAATGATATGTATTTGTACCAGGGACCCCCAGAAGAGAAGATTTAGATAGTAATTAAGAATTATTTTACAAAATCAAACACTTTAAAATGTTGAAAACAAATTCAAAAATAGCAGATGTATAAGCGGCACGAAGTGATGCGCTGTGAGCTTGTATATCTGCTATTTTTGAGAACCACTGTTCTAAATCCTAAGAGTTTTCTGAAAAACATATGTTGCTATATATATATATTTAGCTAAAATCACACAGATGTTTTAATGGCTTAATGTAGCATCAAAATCAATGTAACCGCTTTAAGCCTATACACACTGGCTATTTGAAATTATCCAATCTACAAGCTCACAATGGGTTACGTTGCAATGTGTTGTGAGCTTGTAGATCTGCCGTTTAAAAAAAGAAAATCTTGACATATTAATTTGGGGGTCTTTGACATGAAAACGTTTAGTTCTCAAACTTTGTAGTGTGGTCTACTGATCACATGTGTAAAGCCTTATTTATACTCCGATGATGTGACCCATTGTTAGCTTGTAGATCTGTTCTTTGTGGCAAGTGACACCCTTGCACAATGGAGTACATCAATTAAAGAAACTTATGTCTATACGTGGGTCCTCACTAAATGACTCATTATGGTGCAGTGTCATATGGGCCCAGTGGTGGGGAAAGTACTCACATGTTTTACTTAAGTAAAAGTATCAATACTGCAATGTAGAAGTACTCTGTTTCAAGTAAAAGTCTGGAATATAAAAAATACTTGAATAAAAGTACAAAGGTATTGGTATCAAAATGCACTTAAAGTACCAAAAGTAAAAGCACAAAAACGTTTGAAAATAGCAGATCTAAGGTTCACAACGCGTTATGAGCTTGTAGATCGGCTATTTTCAAATAGCCTAGGTATAAAGTAGGGCAGCCTAGGTATAAAGTAGGGCTAAAGTGGTTCATGTGTTTTATAATGTAATCATTTATATCTGCAAAGTAACTAGTAACTAAAGTTTTCAAATAATTGTAGTTGAGCAAAAGTACAATATTTGCCTCTGAGATGTAGTGGAGTAGAAGTAAAAGTATAGACAATTGGAAATACCCCAGTAAAAGTACCTCAAAATTGTACTTAAGTACAGTACTTGAGTAAATGTACTTAGTTACTTAAGATAGTATCCCCATCCATGATGTGATTGGTGGGCAGGTTTCTGAACTGCCCATAAACCCACCTGAGACACAGAGAGAGTAGACAGAAATGATCATTATAGTGAGGACCAATTATTTGAAGATGAGGTTGAAAATGTGTGCTGTGCTCTTCTAACATAGTGCACACATTTAACTCTGCAACAGGGGCAGTGTTTAGTGCAAGGGTTCCCCAAGCTTTTCAGGCCAGGACCCCCCAAAATAATCATATATTATGAACTAGGGACCCCCCACCCTGACAAGCACTTGGAATTGTAGGAGTTCAGGCATTACATTTAGTTTGACTGATTTAAACAACGTCAACCCAAAGCCGCCAAAATCTTGCGGGGAAATTATAATAAGCAGATCTGGCAACCCTGCTCACACTCTGTAATGACGTCAGTGGCGCTCGGGTCGCGCTGCAAGTGACGTTGTGGACAGTTCGATATGTGACTTGGGTGGTTAGAGCAGGTTACTGCGTTCAGACTGAGACGCATCTTTAGAAATCAGATTTGAATTCAGATTTGAAACCACATCTGAATGTGGCTCAGGTCGGATTTGTACAAATCTGATTCCATGTGACCCGTCTCTGTTCAGACTACATAAAGCAAATCAGATTCCAATCTGGATGTGGCACAGATCTGATTCAGGCTGGATTTGGCTGCCAGTGTAAGATAGGCCAGATAGATTTAGTGATTTTTTTTCAGATTTTTTTTTATATATTTTGGGGGGGAAATTAAAAAAGATGAATACAATACTGCCGTTTCAACCTGGTATTCCTGTTTTGGGCATGTCATTATGTGACATTTTTACCATAATAATTAATTCATTAATATATCAATATTAATTAACATGGTATTTATCAAAATGTAATCTCTCAAGAGATTTCTTTTTATACCAAATGGGTTCCCAGATTGATCAAAACCAAGTGTATTGAAGCAAATGTTTCCCCTATTATTGATAATGTACAATACCTGTAGTATAACCTGTGCAATGTTATTGCTATATCTGCACGTCTGTGTAGATTAAACATGATTTGTACCATCACATATGCAGTGTACACCCTATACTATTTTGTTATACCCAACTCATATTTTACTGTTGTTTTCTCTTATCTGCTATACATTTATTTTCTTTATTCTTCTGCGTCTGAAAGCAATACATCAAAGTAATTGACTTTTGTGAAAAGTTGGCCATAATTCTTATGCACCGCGTAATGTGTACACACTGCTTTGTGTGTCATTCCCTTTTTAACCACATGGAGGCACTGTTCTGTTTAAGGAGTGTTTGATCCATTCAGGAGAACTCAAACAGTTTAGTTGAAGTGGAATGCAGTTTTAAATGTTTGTCAAACATGCATTCTTCTTTTTTTGTACATTTGTGTGAATTTGAGAACAGCGAAACTTTACATTCAATCAAACGAAATAAGACGAGCAACTCACTTCTCTAATCAATGCAGCCAGGCCAGTGGTGGTGTGCACAAAAGGTTATTTCACCCACTTCTTTACACATGGAAACCTGTGATAATAAAATGTAGTTTTTTTGTTTACTAAAGAGTTGGCGAGACAGGACACCCCTTCTACTTTACACTATAGCAATGATTGGAATATAGAGCTTATATTTTCTTAATAAATTAACTAAAACATCAGAATCACTGCTATAGATGCACATGGACACTTTTTAATCTCTGGAATATAACAAGGCTATTACATTTAAGACAAGACAGGAGGAATCTAGGACAGCAATCAATTCAATTTATTGTCACATCAGTCAGTATATGTGGTACAACATATGAACAAAGCTTGTTGCATCTTTCGATATTTCCTGGGATGTGTTTAAATGCTTATAAATCATCAATAAGACAGTTGGAGCCAACATTAACCGGAAAATGATCAACTCTGACACAAGTTTTAAGATGTGATTTAAAACAGAACAGAGAATTTGCTGGCCTGATCTCCTCAGGCAGGTCATGCACAAGAAATACATAAGCAGGCCTGCACAACACAGAAGGGAGAAAACAGAATTCAGATCTCATTTTTGAACTTTCTCCTATTATTTCAGAATGGCCGAGTGGTTAAGGTGCGAACCACTTTGGTTCACCCAGGAGATATACATCACCATGAGCAAGGTTGACTTGACACTCAACATTTATGAACCCGTTCACACACTCAATGTTTGAGGCAAAGAGAAAGCAACAACAACCACAACAGGACACGCCACACCATCAACATATTCGGGACCGGCCTACACATGTGAAATCTATGGTCTTCCGAGATTGTGACGCCACTGCTCTGTCCCAGTGTGACCACAACGCGTGATTTGGGAACCTATGGGAGTGGTTGGCAAACCCTGCCCCTATGCAGCGGAGCGGCTGGCAAACCCTGCCCCTGGAATCCAAACCGCAACAGCACCCTTTTACAGAATGTATATATTTAAGTTACAGGCTCCATTTTCTGTTATTAAGACACTAGTCTGTTATAGGTTAATAATTATAGGATATAAGACGCTTGTCCGTCCGTCCGCCGATGTCTGCCTGCCTGCCGGCCGATGTCTGCCTGTCTGTCTGCTGAGTTTGCCTCTAAAGCTAGCTTTCCACCGCACAGATTTTGAGCTGACTCGGCGTCGGGAAGCGTTGGATATCGTCGTTGAGTCGGTCGTGTGGTCCGTCGGGACCTTTGGGGTCGGTCGGGAGGTCCGTCGGGACCTTTTTGGCCGACTCAGGGGGAACCGAACTTGTTCGGTTCTTTGGCCGACTGGTAGAGCCGTGGGGTGATGAAGAGGGGGGGAGAGGGGGGTGAAGGCTCTGTAGAGCACCCTGATTGGCTGTTTAGCTTGTTTGGTCAGACAAATCAGAGCACGAGTAGAGAAACGGAAGTGAGCCAACGAGAGAGAATAAAAGACCACACAGGGAGTTGCTATGGTTATGTCTCTAGCAATGGCGTCGGCATGGACTGAGGAGGCGGAGGAGATTTTTATTGAGCTGGTGGAGGAGAGGAGACCATTATACGACATCACAGACACAGCATATGCCAATCGGATTGTGAAGTCTAGGCTCTGGAGGGAGAAAGAGGCTGACTGGACTCCTGCCTTGAGGTGAAGATGGACTTTATGAACCCCACCAGTTCTGCTGAACAGGAGGAGCCCAAAGACCATGAACACCTCAAACGATAGATAGTCTGTTATAGGTAAATAATTATAGGATATAAGACGATAGGTCTGTAATAGGTTAATAATTATAGGCTATACCGCCCAAGGAGTTTATAAACTAATGGGGACGGTAATCTCCATTGCTTCTCTGCTGGCTTGATTGCATCTATTTGCCAACTGTTACAATTAAAAGACGCTTAGTCTTATGTTAATAATGATAGAGGCCGTACCCAAAGAGTTTATAAATTGATGGAGACTGTAGTCTTTATTGCTTCTCTGTTGGCGTGATTGCGTGTGACATGAACGCTCTAGGTTTTGGTCTTAGCTTATCTTAAAGATTGCTGCAACTTTCCAAATCCTACATCATCACTTTACACCTTAATCAACATGTCAGGGTGTGGGGCATTGTGAGCTTGTAGAGTTGATATTTTCACTATTAATATTGTTTGGGTAAATTTGTTTTGATTTCTGGATAATCTTTTGATATAAAAAGAAATGTATAGGCTTACTGTCATTTTGTGTCCAGCACCAGCAAGGAGCTGGATGTGAACAACCCACTTATTTTGAACTGATAACATTCAGCAAGTCCACATTTCAAGCAGTCAGCCAATGGAAACGGTCCGGTGGTGCGATTTAGATTCCAGGGGCAGGGTTTGCCAACCACTCCCGTAGGTTCCGAAATCAAGCGACCACAACCTGCTTGCCCATAGTGAAGAGCTCGAAAACGGCTTCCAGAAAAGCAAGAGGTATGACTGGAGTGTGGTGGATAATGTTGCAGAGGACCACCTATTGGACAGAGTGAGTGGAGGCCTGTTATGTCACTGTTCATTGACAAAAACGTATCCACTCCTGACCTTTACCTTCAGACAATCACCGTTTCTAATAAACACATCACAAGGTTGTTTTGTGCGAGTGTTATACCATTGTTGGTGACCAGATCCGACTCTTTGGAAACCCGGCTTTGACAGAAACGGTGTAACTGTGAACCATTTGTCAGATGTTTGCAATGCACATCACAACTTCATTCTTGCAATGCACACCGATGTACAATCCTACACTCCACACAGTACATGAGTTATAAATGGATAAATTAACACTGAGGATTGGACTGTACAAGAAACAAATGCCGGCCGAAAAACACCTGGCGGCGGGATCTCCAGGCAGTCACCAAGAGACTGGGATACACCCGGTCGCAGATAGAAAAG
This sequence comes from Gymnoscopelus braueri, assembly GCF_963280865.1. NCBI lineage: Eukaryota > Metazoa > Chordata > Actinopteri > Myctophiformes > Myctophidae > Gymnoscopelus > Gymnoscopelus braueri. The sequence goes on from NC_137603.1 coordinate 61,624,431, forward strand.
AACGCCAGTGGCCGAGAACTCAGGAGGTCCCTTGTCGACGGCCTATACCCTGGTAAGGGTGCCAGGCATAAGTAAGTATGGTACACCCCTTTTTCACCACTTACTTATTTAGTAAGTAAATAAATAAATGAACTCAATGCATTTCCATCTCTGCACCGCAACAGACTTTCAGATGGATGTTATCTCGAGTCACCTTAGAACGACACTGAGCTTCATAAGGAAGGGCCTCATGAAACTCAAGAGTAGTCACAGTAGAAACCAACAGAGAAACTACTTCCAATGTACTATCTTTGTTAGAGGTTCTTACACACCGGGGTGTTTTTTCGTGTTATTTTTCCGAAGTGTTTGCGCCCATGAGTATTATTACACGCCGATGAATCAACTCAATCTTTATTCAGAACGAGGCCGATTGTTCACCGCAAATAAAGACTTCAACCTGTATGAATGAGGCATCAACTATAATCGTTGCTGTCGGGCAGAAACCTCTTCTATCCATATTTAAACTTAGCCTTTCGTAACCAGTGTGTAAGGACCTATATATTCTGGAGTAGTTACCCCTGACAAACCTATTACACACAGGGGCTGGGTAATATGTCAAGATTATATATCCATATCCTGATATGAGACTTGATATAGTCTCAGATTTGATACGTGTTGGATTTTCCAGATCTTAATTATTTAAGCACTATTTTATGCTTTTAACAACACGTTCAAAGATGGTGAAAATAGCTGATCTTCAAGGTCACGAAGCATTGCATCACGACACATTGAGAGCTTGTAGATCAGCCATTTTCACTATTTCTGAACATTAAAAAAAAGATGGACAAAATATTATCGTCACAATATCGATAAGAGATATTTGGTCGCCCCCAAAAAAGGTGATATTTTATTTTATCCATATTACCCAGCCCTATACACACCCCAACCCATCAAATCACTCAACTGCAGAACAACTTCAAGCCTCTGTGTGACAGACAGCAGAGCTTCACGCCGGCCCGTCTTCCTTTCGGCTCGGCCGCGGGGACGCATCTGCACTTCCAAGTCAGCCATTTTGTCTCCTCCCACCCTGGAGGCTTCAGAAAGACGTGTCACCGGCAGCTTTCATGCAGTCATTGAAGTCTGTAGGCACGTTCAGCATGGAGCAAACCTGGGTGACACAAGGAACGTCACTAGCTACACCAACCACCAGTGGGGTAAAGTAACTAAGTACATTTACTCAAGAACTGTACTTAACCCATTAAGACCTGAGGCGATTCTTAATTTTTTTTTCTAAATCCTAAAAGTTTTTAGACATTTTTTTTTTTTCAAGATTTTTCAAAAATAGCAGATATACGAGATACATGAGCTTGTAGATCTGCTATTTTTGAAAAATCTTGGGGAAAAAAATGTCTAAAAACTTTTAGGATTTAGAAAACATTTTTAAGAAAACATTTTAGCCAAAGAAAAAAGTGACACAGATGCATTCCAGGTCTTAATGGGTTAAAGGGTAGGGTAAGTGATTTACTTTGGTTAAAATAAGTGTTAAATAGCTCTATATTCTGATAGTACTCATTGCTATAGAGTGTTTGTTCAGTAAAAGGAGTCTCCCATGTCTCTCCAGCTCTTTATTAAACAGAAAATGCATTTTCAGTGCTCTCTCTTCTTTGGCTTAAAATTTGAATTTGAAAATGTATTATATTCTGTTTACTAGAGAGCTGGAGAGACCCCTGTTACCAAACAAACGCTCTGAAGCAATGATTACTATCAGAATATAGAACTTCAACCTTTTAACAACAAAAAAATATATATAGTAAAAAAATATATATATATATATATCTTTACTTGAGTATTTCCAATTTTCCGCACATTTACTTCCACTCTACTACATCTCAGAGACAAATATTATACTTTTACTCCACTACAATTATTAGATTTTTTTTTGTTACTAGTCACTTTGTAGATTTTGATTATTATTACAGAACACACTAACCACTTCAGCCCTATGTACTTTTCACATTGTAAAAAATAAAATCTACAAGCTCACAATGTTGTGAGCTTGTAGATCTGCTATTTTCAAAAGATTTGTATAGATTTTATACATAATGAAAATGGGACATTCTGCATAATGAGTAATTACTTAAAGTACATGCCAATACTTTCGTACTTTTACTCAAGGACATTTTGAATTCCGGCCTTTTACTTGTAACAGAGTATTTCTGCATTGCAGTATTGACCAAACATTGTGACCAATGAAATAGTTTTTTGTTGCACTAGATCAGCGGTTCTCAACCTGTGGGCTGGAGCCGTGAGGATATTAAACAGTGGAAAAATCTAAAATGACAGATGCTTTCCCGGTTGCAATGGGTTCAAATAATCATGCCCTGAAGATGCACGCAGTCCACCCATCTGACCACTTAACACCCATCTGACCATTTAACACCCATCTGACCACTTAACACCCATCTGACCACTTAACACGACAGCCCAACGCTTTTGAGATTTTCAAGTGGGCCCTGATCCGGAAACGGACGGTTGAGAACCAGTGCACTAGATAGATGTGTGGGTGCATTCGGGAGCCCAGAGAATCATTTCTACACAAAAGCAGTCCCTGTGACTGGCTGCACAAACAAGGATGTTACTTGCAATGCAAATGCATGGAACGTACGCATGTCGCGATATCTACGGTTTTATAGTGAAGTAATGCATTTGTGTTCTAAAACCTTGCACAAACACTAGACGTAGACGACAAGGAGCGTTCCTCTGACTTTGCCATAGGAAAAACTAAAATGCAAACTATACAGTGAATATTGTAAAGCAGACGTTGGCTGGGACTCAGCCAATCAACATCGAGAAGGGGAACTATCCGTGTTAGAAGTGGTTGATTCGTACTCGCACCGAGAATAGCAGATCTACAAGCTCGACAACTTGTCACATTCCAGAGTGTGACACCATTGTACGACATATGATACACAAGTATACATCAGGCATAACTGTGAGCAGTGCTGCTGCGGAACATGCCTCCAGTACCAAAACTATTAAAGATACAAACTGATTAATAAGGATGATGTGAGTCCTGCTGCACAGAATCCTCTTTCTACACAGAGTTTGCCTTTGATAATGACCATTCATTATTGAAATGGTTCGTTTGATGGAATTATTACATAGGTCTAGTTTAGAGAGAAAATTTAAATAAATAAATCCACATTTGAGGGGGGTCATCGAGAAGAATCACTGACTAGATGGCCATGGAATCTCGTTTACATTAGAACCGGGTTCTTATACAACTACAGTCATTTACATTATGAGCAGCACTGTAACCCAAAACCTTTTTTCTGAATCCCATGTGTGCCTTGACAGCTGTGGTTACATGAGCCAAATTCTTTCCTTCTTAATTAACTACATGAACCCCAGCATCCCTATTCTAGGGCAAACGGTCAGTAAAAATAGCACATCCATGCGTTGTCACTTGTGACGCATTGTGAGCTTGTAGATCTTCGGTGAAGAGATTTGGTGTTGAGGCCCTAGTTCCTTCCATTCCGGTCACCTGGATTAAAGCTAAATTAAATCTCATGACTGAAAGATTTTGTTAGGCCAAGTCCTAAAAATCTTTAACCATTGCTTTTTATGAAATATCAGAGACCATTAGGGAAGATTGAACGGGTATTCTACCGCTAGTTTGACCACTTCAAATACTCTTCTCTTTCATTTTAACACATTGACTGCCAGAGTTTATTCATAATGTACTCACCCCCTTGCCAGCGATTTGCGTGTTTGTTTGTTTTTTAATTTTGTAATTTTTCATTCAAATAAATTGTCTGACTGCGGTTTTAAGCACATACGATAGATCTACCTGCAGAGAGCAGCAAATAGACACCTTGATCACTAGCTGACTCACTCAACCCCCCCCAAACAGAGTCAAACAGTCAAATACGTCATAACCGGATGTGACGTTTTTGACAATTGCCGATCGCCGACCAGACCGTTGTGATACACGACGACGATGACTGCTCGTCACCCAGACTAAAGAAAATAGAAGTGGAGCTCTCCGTTCGTTTTTTATACCGTGTGAAAAAACGTATTTTGGCCGCATTAGCGCATTTTTCAAGCTAAAACCGGAAACCGGAAACGGAAATTGCTTCCGGGTGAAGTGGAGGTGAGTGGAAAACGAAACTGATCTCGGAATGTAAATAAAACAGCGTGATCGTCTATTAACCAAATTAAACATTAGGACGCAGATCTGCGTCCATGGCAGCTTATGTGTTAAAATAACCAAATACCGAAAACAGGCTTTCTACAAGCTTTCAACACGTCACGTGTTGTAAGCTTGTAGAGAGTCTGTTTTCGGTGAGTGACATGTTTCCATAGAACAGTGGTTCTCAACCTTTTCAGGCCGTGACCCAAAATAATCATATTTGAACTGGGGACTTGGTTCCACAGATAAATTGTGAAAATAGCCGATTTACAAGCTTACAACGCCTCTCAGCGCGAGAAGTTGAGAGCTTGTAGATCGGCTATTTTCACTATATTTGCCCTTCTTATACTATTTGACAATTTGGCAAATGTTTGACTAGTTTTTATAGTATATTTTGTTGATTACTTTTGATACAGTAACGTTCTTTTTTCTCTTTTTCTTTAGTATTAAAAAGGTCTTAAGTCCTTAAACTGTCATCTGGGGAACCCCCCAAAATCATGTGGGGACCCCCTGGGGGTCCCGACCCACAGGTTGAGAACCAACCTGTGCCATAGAAGACATGCTGACTATGGAATGCAAATGACTGAAAACAGTGGTGGCGACTGAGACTCGTGTGGTAGAAAGGCTGTGTTTTGCACCTGTCTGAACTTGGCGCGGACCTTCCCCACGTTCTCCAACAGGTCCTCGGCCTGGGCGTCGTCATGAGGAAACTTCTCCATCAGCCCAAGCAGAGTGTCCAGAGCCTTCTCACGCTTCCTGACCAAAGACAAGATAAAACACGGTCACCAACGTGCACGTGACACCTGTCCCGAGTCCTGTTCTGACTGAGTGGACACAAAGTGTTCCAACACAGGATTTTCAAACATTTTCCCATCAAGGACCCCCAAATTGAAACGTATATTAGGCCATGTACCCCCCATTTGAAAAGATTTTGCGGCAGGGACTCCCATATACAGTAGCAGTGAAAAATCAACTACATTGATCCATTGGGGGAAAGAAATAAGTACCCCCCCCCCACCCCCATTTCCTAAACCGTAACAGTTTTGGCCATACAAGGTTTACACGTCAGATAGTGTGGCAAAGAATTACCTTATGTGTACTGCCTCTGCAACGTTTTGTCTGCACTTTTGCATTGAAATACATGGTATATTTTGCCAAACACACATTTATGCATGATCTCCACAAAACAGAGCAATGGTATCATGTTCAAAATCGGCAGAGTGCCCCTGCCAGGAACGCAAATCAGTACAGTAATACTTGGGAGATCTTGGGAGGATATTATTGCTCGTCTTCTATTATAGAATACAGAGAGAAAATAAAACAAACAAACATGGATCCTATTCACTTAAACATGTTGATATTTGACAAGGACGCACCTGGACTTGGCATCCACGTTGTTCTGAAGGAGACATTTCCAGGTGACAGCGAAGCCGTAGTAGAATGAAAGCTGAAAGAGGCCACATCACGAAGTCAATGTCCTGGCCTAAACCAATAGCTTATAGGTAAAGCTATGTAAAGAGGCCAAGTACATAAATGTCCCATGCTAGAGCGTAGAACATTGTCCTTTCCTTATTTACATAGCCTTGGTTTTGGGTAAGAAATGAAATTTCCACCTGCAAACTGTTGAAACAAGCAGTACAGGTAATCACATTTATTGGAATTAAATGAACGGCTTAAAGATGCATATCTTTTTTTTAAATAATAATAAGCGTGAAATTGTTCTCATAACAATTGTTGCTATAGAGTGTTTGTTCAATAATAGGGGTCTCCCGGTGACGTCTCTCCAGCTCTTTAGTAAACAGAAAATACATTTACAGGTCAGGATATCAACATTGAGGTTAAACAAGTGAAATTGGAACTAAATGAGCAGACCAAATTGAAACTGGAAGAAAAGCCAATCGATCTTTGTGGTTCTCTCTCCTGACTAGATGAAATTGGTGACTCACCTGAAAATGTATTTTCTGTTTATTAAAGAGCTGGAGAGACAAGCAGACCCCTGTTACCGAACACACATTCTATATAGCAATGATTACTATCAGAATAGAGTTTAACTTATTTTTTATTTAACTGTTTTAACAACAAAACAAAAATCACTTACACCACCTTTTAAGCTCAATTTCTATCACACAACACTGTGACTTGCTGACAAGAATGGATCTACAAGCTGTAAATCCATTGTCCAAGTGACAGTACGTACTATGGAGTACAAATTAGGCTATGTTGTGCTGCAATCCGTAACCTTTAAATTCTAGCTGGGATTTGAACCCTGGACCCACTTGGCCTGGGGAGATGTTGTGCGTATGCACTTCAGGCAGTACTACCCGGTGAACTATGTCCTACCCGACACCAGGGTCTAAATGTATCAATGGAGTAGGGAGACCACCTCCATTTACTTATGATGTACTAGTTATATTGTATTAAAACATACTAACTAAAACATGTTATTTATTCGAATAAGTTGAAGATTGCAGCTAATTACTATTTGACTCTATTTGATAAGGGAAGTGAATCCATAAACTGACCTCAGTAGATACTTTGGCTCCATGTCGGGCCCCATGTCGCCGGCCCTCCAGTGTCCACTGACGGATCCCCTTCTCGAACCCCTCGTGGTACCCCTCCACATAACACCTGGAACCACAAAGTACACATTATAAATGCTTATTCAGTGGCCCTGACCCCGAACATTTGGAGGACATTATATAATAGCATGGTCTAGTGCAGGCCGGCGTTCCTGAACTTCTCCATGCCAAACTGCCCTTTTTTTAAAATATATAGTTTTGGCTTTTTCTGCCTTTATTGGATAGTATAGTGAAGAGAGACAGGAAACAGGGAGAGAGACAAGGGGAATGACACGCAGCAAAGGCCGTCGGGCTCGGGACTTGAACACGGGACGCACTGTCAAGCTGTATTGAGCCTAAGTGCCCGGACCACTATAGCAGTCCGGTTAATACAACAACAATGTTGACATATGACCCCAGAGAGGCCAATGTGGAGTATACGTATTTAGCCATGTCTAATATGGTTGGTAGCCCTAGAATGTCCAAGCCCCACCATTGCCACGGTGAAGTCTTTGATTATTGGCCTTGATGACGCTGATACTCAGCTCCTGAGCTGATCTAGAGCCCTATAAGAGCAACTTCTCTGTCTGTGATCCACTCATAGCACTGACCAAGGTCCTATGACCCAAACGTTTGCTGCTTTTTTGCACCTTTCACTTTGAGCACAGAGCACTTTATGAGCATGTTAAAATAACAATATTTTCATAGTCTCTGTCTAAGGTGTGTTCCTTAAAGGGTTTTTGTAGAGTTCAAGTCCTTTTTTCTGCCAGTTAGAGGCTAGAATTCCATACATTGCCAGTGCAAATTGACAGGTGAATTGCTGTTGGTGAGGAGTAATTAATCAATTAATTAATTAAAAGGCAAATATTGTACTTTTTACTCCAATACAATTATTTGAAAACTTACTAACGTTACTTTGTAAAATACATTACATACTGCCATTTTCAAGGATTGTGTACATTTGGAAACTTGTGAAATGGGATAGTCTGCATAATGAGTACTTTGTACTTTGCCTTAAAAAAATGTTATCCCGCGATTTTTGTAACCCATTTTTTTCACCCGGTGCCAATTTCCTAAGTGATCCTGGGCGCTACACCAGCCCTACACCAGCACTACACCAGTCCCCCACAGTAGGGAGGCCAGGGCCGAGCTCATGCTTCCTTCAATGCATGAGAGCCAACTGACCTTCTTGTCACCTGACAGGGGGGAGTCTCCCTGGTTGGACGTAGCGCGTGGAAGGAACACGTTATTCCAACCAGTTCCCTTCCCCTCCATCAGGCGCCCCGGCTGTCATGGGGGAGGCGGTATAGAGACCAGGATTACTACATGTTTTTGTGAGGGTATTAACTACCCTAGGAGACACGGGGAGAACATGCAAACTCCACACAGAGTAGGCCCTTTCGCCAACCCCACCTAGGGTATGGGCGCTGATGACGCGGAGGAGAAGACACGCCCCCAGCGCCCACAACGTCACCGGCGGGAATCGAACCCGGGACCTTCTAGCTGTGAGGCGACAGCGCTACCGACTGCGCCACCGTGCCTCGTACTTTGTACTTTGATACCAATACTTTTGCACTTCTACTCAGGTACATTTTGAATTCCAGACTTTTACTTGCGACAGTATTTCTACATCAGGGTTTCTCAAAGTGGGTGCCCTGGCACCCTAGGGTGCCATGCTGCACCACTCTGTCACAGGATACTTTGATAATATTTGGAATGTATCAATATCACTTCAGTTTAACCACTTAGACCCTCTATGCGTATTACTTGCACTGTACTTGGTGCATTCTAACTTCAATCTACACCAAATATCTTCGCCAAAAATAGCCGATCTACAAGCTCGCAAAGTGTGGCGTTGTGACACGTTGTGAAGTTGTAGATCTGCTATTCTTGGAGTTGTAGATCTGCCATTTTTGGCGAATGTTCCCCCCAAAATAAGGATACTGGGGTTCAAGTGGTTAAACGTCAAGTATAAAGTTATTTTCGATCTGTCATAATGCAAACAGACACTGTTTAAAGTTTTCCCTCGTGACATGCTGTAGGGGGAAATATTTACATATTTACATAGCGTAATATGACATAAATGTAAGGTGCTACAATATAAGTAACAATGTAATTCAGGGGTGCCATGGATGAAAACATTATTTACAGGGGTGCGCTGAGACAAACATGTTTGAGAACCCCTGTTCTACATTGCAGTATTGATACTTTTACTAAGTAAGAAATGCAGTACTTTTTCCACCACTTATATATATTCACCTGTTTCCTAGGCTGTGTGTTTTCCACTTCCTGTCGATTTGATCCAATGAAATCCATTGAAACTGGTCAGATGACCAATGATAGCCAATGAAATCGACAGGAAGTGGAAAACACACAGCCTAGGAAACAGGTGAATAGAATATCAGCCATTCTAGGGCTATGTGTGGCATAGTGGTTTTGGCACAGGTGTCTCTTGTCGTGGAATTCTGGATCAATCATCAATCGATGAGGCACATAGGAGTCGAGACAATATTCTAGGTGGTGATTATGCTTTATGTACATGATATCATGGTCAGAAGTACATTAATACTCATGTCAGCACAGAGCAGAGATCATAGTTATACTGTAGCTGCCAGAAGGACGAACTGAAGTACTCTGTTACAAGTAAAAGGCCTGTGTTCAAAATGTTACTTGAGTAAAAGTACAAAAGTATTGGCATCAAAATATACTTAAATACCAAAAGTTAAAGTACCAAAATGTTTGAAAATAGCAGATGCGTTGTGAGCTTGTAGATCTGCTATTTTCAAATAGCCTATGTAGCCTATAGAATAGGGCTGAAGTGGTTAATGTGTTTTATAATAATAATAATAATAATAATTTATATCTGCAAAGTAACTAAAGTTTACAAATAATTGTAGTGGAGTAAAAGTAAAATATTTGCCTCTGAGATGTAGAAGTAAAAGTACTGAAACTGGAAATAGTCCACTAAAGTAGAAATACCAAAACATTTTATACTCAGTACTTGAGTATATGTACTTAGTTACTTTCCACCACTGCCTAGTGGAGACATCTAGGCTCTTACACAAGCTGTCAAATATCATAATGTATTGTAGAAGCATTATAAGTGATGGAAAAATATAAAGGTTAAATATAAGCAGCCATATAATGTCTTCCTCACTCTCATCAGTCATTAGGCAGCTAGAACAGTACATCTCAAACTTTTTCATGTCAAGGAACACCCAAAATTATATGTATTTGGCCACGGACCCCCAGACCCCTGGCTAGGGGTCCCCGGGCCCCACTTTGAGAACCAATGAGCTAGAAGGTTCACCTGTTATCTGCCATGATGATGCTGTCGAATAAATCTTCACTTCCAGGCCTGCCGTCCATCTTGTGTGGTTAATAGTGACGTGAGTCAACCGCTTATAAGTTTATCAACAAGCTTGTTGTTCAAATAATATCAAATAACAAGAATAAGCCGCGGTTAAAGTGTATAGTTTGTCACCAGGTGATAAACTAACCATCAACAATACAAAACAAAACGCTGTGCAAGCAACTTCCTTTTTCCGTCCGCGGTGTCACGTGACTAGAGCTTTTATACTTCCTCTAGAACAGTTCCAATGCCTTAGAAGTGTCGCCATCTACCGGTCAGGAGGGGTTCTGCGTCTAGAATGACAGTTTATGATGATCAGGGGTGTATAAGTTAAGATAACTAAGTGCATTTACTGTACAATTTTGAGGTGTTTTTTTTTACTTTACTGGAGTATTTCCAATTTTCAATACTTGTAATTCTACTCCACTACATCTCAGAGGCAAATATTGTACATTTACTCCACTACAATTATTTGAAAACTTTAGTTACTAGTTACGTTGTAGATTTGGATTATTATTACAAAACATACATTAACCACTTCAACCCTACATAGACTTCGGCTATGTAGGGTTGTAGCTTGTAGATCATAACATAACATAACATTTTTGGTGCTATAATTAAATATGCTAATAAATACCTTTCTGAAACGTTATTGTGCTATCCTCGTGTAATCTTTTCTTATTTATGCATGCATGGCTGTTTTGTAGTTCACATTTATTATGATTTTCCAAATAATTATTTTTATTATTATTATTAATTTCACGGTCGATTTTATTGTGGTATTTATTATTATAATATATAGAATGGTCCAGAATGTATTAATTCTGGACAAAAACCTATTTTCTTGTATTATTTGTAATTGATGTTATTGCTGCTAAAATGTTGGGGAACCAAAACCTAAATAAATGTACTCTCCTGTAATCGTATATAAATCCTAAATCTTGAATCTTGTATTGCTTGATTAGGAGAAAGAAAATATTGTTTTCTAAATTAAATTCACTTACAAGATTTTGACAGCAGAGGGCACTATTAGACAGCCTATGAACCCATGTATTCTTGCGATGCCCAATCATTACATGAATCAGCCCATGTTCTGTGAATTACACGTGTACATAATAATCAATTGGAATCTATGGTGGATATGGACTCTATGATATAATATGATATGATATGATATGATATGATATGATATGATATGATATGATATGATATGATATGATATGATATGATATGATATGATATGATGGATAGATAGATTACAGTATGTATTTATTTATTTTATTATTTTGGTGTCAGCATGTTGGCACTGGAAATACTGTGTTCTTTAAAATGTGTCTGAATAATCCCGTAAGAGATGGGCTGTTGAGGCAGCCAGACGCGAAAATACAATTATTGATGAATTGAATAATTCATTCATTCATTCGATAGACAAATAGATCACTGCAGCAATGAACAATGGACTAAAATAGGGTAGGTACCCTCACAAAAACATGCAGTAATCCTGGTCACTATACTGCCTCCCCCTGGCCAGCCGGGGCGCCTGATGGAGGGGAAGGGAACTGGTTGGAATAACGTGTTCCTTCCACGCGCTACGTCCAACCAGGGAAACTCTCCCCTGTCAGGTGACAAGAAGGTCAGTTGGCTCTCATGCATTGAAGGAGGCATGAGCTCGGCCCTGGCCTCCCTAAGTTGGCAGAGGGAAGGTAGTGCCCAGGATTACATAGACAATTGGCACTGGGTGTAAAAAATAGGGTTACAAAATCGTGGGATAAAAATTTAGAGGTAAAAAAAGAAATAGGCCATTTCTTTCATCATGACCATTGTTGTTACGTTTTGTTTTTGTCATAAGCATTAATTATACACAATACAAGTGCCGTGGGTGTTATGCCATTCTTTATTCAATGTTACAAAATAAAATGCAATTGCGTGACACTGAATTATGTAAGTTACCCTTTTCAACAACTTATGTGCTCTGTGTCAAACATTTTAGAAAATGTAGATATATCAGAATATTATACATGTCAATGGGAAGCTCAGCTGCATCTGTCATATTTTAAAGGCGTACAAAAGAGAGAAGAAACTGTATCACTGTACAAATACATACGGTAATAAACAAACTATAGATATTAACAAATATACAAAAAAAGCCACACTTGAAACACTTAGCTGTTCCAAGTGTCATTTAAATAACTAAATAAATACTTTGATTTGCATTCAGTTCTTCTTTTAGCTTCTATAATGGGAGTGGTGTAGTGCCATTGGTCCATGGTGCATGACTTTTTATATTCCATATCAGTGGTATACCTGCTCCTGATCCTTAACCGCAGTCCACTCCACTTTTGCTATCCTTTGTACTTTGTTCATTTAAAACCACTTAAACCCTATATACTTAGTTGACTGGGGTCTCCCAGGGATAGATCCTCTTATTTCCGTCTTCGCGTAATCTCCTCACCAAAATAGCCGATCTGCAAGCTCACAATGCGTCACATTGCAACATGCTGTGCACTTGTAGACTGGCTATTTTCACTGAATGTTTGCCCCAGAATAGAGACGCCAGGGTTCATATGTGGTTAGATAGGATGGTGGATTCCATTCAGCATTCTGCAGGTTACTGCTCTCAGATCTGTTTGCTGGGAGTCAACGGCTGTAGATTTTTGCCACAGTCCAAAACTCCAACCAACCCGGGACATGGACATTTGGAGTTCTGGTCCTTTGTGTGGTCTGCACAGCGAAGTCCTTCCGGTTCTGGTGATTCCACTGCACTATTACTGTGCATGCAGGAAGGAGGAGTGCATGGATGCAGGTCTCACACACAGCATAATACAGCAACAAGTGTGAACATAATGTCCCCGAGATCTCAAGTGTCGTAATGCTTCTGTAACACCCAAGATTCAAGCCCGGGTCTCCCACATCTTAACCACTGGTCTAAGAGGGAATCCCCTCTTAGCCTGTGGAGATATTAGGCCTTTTGGTATTCAGGGCAGAGGCTCTGAGCCACTCTGCTACAACACTTCCAACTGAAGCAGAAGCTCATCTGTTGTTGAAGCTGGGACTGTGGATCAACTGAGACAGCATCCCAAACGTGTCCATAGTCTGCTCGGGTGTCTGTGTAGGGGTCTGCTCTGGACGGTGGTGGTCCGTCAGTTCCGGACCTCCTCCTCCGGCCAGCCCAAAGTCCCCGGCGGTACCGACCCTGGGAAGGAACTGGGAGAGAGCCGGCAGACCCCGGTCTCGACCCTGAAGCCTCTGCCGGTGGTTCCCCAGACTGAGCAGGGTGCCGTGCTTGTCGGAGACGTAGACGTTGTAGCCGTCCGCCTGGATCTGCTCCCTGAACGTGCAGTCGTCTCTGCTGTAGGTGTGCTGCATGCCGTGGATAGAAAGGAAAGGCGGTCAGAGACAGAGTTCTGGAGCAAGGAGGGACTGATTTTTATATCAGGGACTGATACCATTTGCCTTTTACTTTAAGGACACTGTGACTGTTTTTGTTTTGTTTTTAGTAGACTGTTGTATATGGTATTGTTCATTATTGATGGTGCTTTATGTGATGTTATTCTTCCTCTGACTCCTATTTGTTTTTGTATTGCTACCCACCGTTTAAACCGGCTCAGTGACCCCAGCTGGGTCTTACCAATAACTATAAAAATGGGACCCAATGCCTCCCTGCTTGGCACTCAGCATCAAAGGTGCTACATACTAGCGTCATGTCCAGGGGGTGTACTTGTACATCATGCTGCCTCACACTACAGAAACAGGAGATAGGGTCTTGCCCTATAGGCCACATGGCTTACTTACCCTTTGTATACCGTAACTGTTGCCTCTGGCGACTGAATTTCCCCCTCGGGATCAATAAAGATCTATCAATATGACGGTATTAGCCTGGAAACCAGACGAATCTGCCATTGCAAAAAAGAATTGCCCTCGGCCGATTTGGTCCGCTCAGTTGTGATTGGATTTCACTCCCTCCGAAGTAGTGAGGGACCAATCAGGGCCCAGTATGTAAGTATGGGACGGGTTTATCACTAGAGGCATTTTTTTTTATTCGCCCCTTGGAAATGCAGGTTCCACACAGAGATTCCAGACTAATATCTATGCAGTGATATTAGTCTGGCCATGCCAGGCTATGACGGTATTGTAGAAGCTTAATGCATAATTATGCTCCGTCGTAAGGGTGCCATGCACCAAAAATATCAGACCTTCCGCTTGTAAGGTCTGATATTTTCAGTACTACTGTAGGGCTTGCAAAAGTGGAAGAGGGGTCGAAGGCAGGTCAGGGGGTGGGGTGGTGGTAGAGTACTGACAGCCCTCCTATTTATCAGAGAAAGTGCGTAAATTGTGTTGACACTGGCAACAGAGAGACAGTCGGGGCCAAGGTTGTTGCAGCATGGTTGTTGTAACGTTTCATTCATGCAAACACATCCTACCCTGTACCACTCTGGACAAAGGTTGGTGAACCGATTGACTGACTGACTGACTGACTGACTGACTGACTGACTGACTGACTGACTGACTGGCTGGCTGACTGACAGTCTGATGATCAAAAAGGCATGTGCCATTTTCTGAAGGAGTAAACAATATATATATATATATATCTATATATATATCTATATATATATATATATATATATATATATATATATATATATATATATATATATATATATATATATATATATATATATATATATATATCTATATATATATATAGTAATGAAAATAAGTAATATATATATATATATATATATATATATATATATATATATATATATATATATATATATATATATATATATATATATATATATATATATATATAGTAATGAAAATAAGTAATATATATATATATATATATATATATATATATATATATATATATATATATATATATATAGTAATGAAATAAGTAATTTAAATGATTGAGCTCATAAAATGTTTTGCGGAATTATTATTATTAGACTATTTATCATTATTTATTATTATTTATTATTTATTTTGTATTTGTTTTTCGTGAACGTGGCCGTCTGATTATGAAGAATAGCCTAATTTATCATCCGTAGTACAGGCTGGTGTCGTTTCCCCAAAAAAGCGCTTGAAGATCAGCCTACACTTTTGGACAAGGGACAGCAGTGTTCCTGCTGCAGAGGAGACCTCACCGATGAATAGAGTCTCCCGTCGCCTTCCATGCAGAGGAACTGCGAGGTTGCTATTCCTTTAATGACAACACAGCCTGTATCCACTGAGCGGATCTCCAGGAGACCTGAGAAGACAATAATAAAGAACATTTATGATAAAATATCCCATGCATAATTATGACATAGGCTATAGGCTACAACGTGCAGTTTTCTCCTGGTGATAGTCCCACATCATATTTCCCTTCCCCCCCCTTTTTATTTTTTCCCCTCTAAATGTAGAGTAGCCAATTATTATTTTTGACCCCTTTTGTCTCCCCAATGTAGTCATTATGGCAATG
>NC_137603.1:61644978-61657478 GCF_963280865.1 Gymnoscopelus braueri
TTCCAGTTATCGTCCCTCATTACTTTAATAATGCATCAGGATTACCCAAGTTTGTGCATTGTGTCCATGTGTATTTGCACGTGCACACACACACACGTGTGCATGTGTGTCTGTGTGTGTGCACGTGCGCTGGCTTGCGTGCATGTGTACGACACTGTATGTACACACACATGTATGGTGTGCGTTTGAGACTCAGCTGACCAACAGGTCCATGTCAACAGGTGCCAGCCGAAGTAACGACTGTTTGGACGGCAGTTAATTTGAATGTCCTCCTAACCAGCATCTCATTTGCTTCACCACCACACAGCCAGATGTTTCATTCTACACTGTACAACCCCAGTGTTCATTTAAAGCTGCTGGATATACAGTATGTGTTTTCAATTAGAATAAGTGTTAAATGGCTTTGAGTATGTATTCTGATAGTAATCATTGCAATAGAGTGTTTGTTCAGTAATAGGAGTCTCTCTGTCCTCTCCCTGTCTCGTCGGCTCTTTAGTGAACTGAACAGAAAATGCATTTTCAGGTCAGGACACCAATTTTATCATGAGAGAACTCATACAGGACACATGAACGGGTGAAAATGGAAGAGATTAAACAAATAAATGAGCAGACAAAATTGGAACTGGAACACAAGCTGATGAATGCTCTTTGTGGGGTTTTCTCTCCTGATTCGATGCCATATATCTAACCCACCTGAAAATGCATCATCGGAATATATAGCTTCAACTTTTTAACAAACCTTTTGTTTTAAGCAGAAATAAATATCACTTACAGCACCTTTATCTCTGAGAGTTTACATGGAACCAAATACCCTATTGCCTATTTGGCTCCATTTGTACACTCTCATAGTTAGTTACAGGTCAATTTTTTTTCCAATTGTACACTCAGAGTTACATTAACACAGACTGCAAATCACACATGGAAAAAAAATATTCAGATTGCTTCAAATTCAAACGGTAACTCAATCTTTTTAAGGATCATTTTAAATCCACAATCTGTTTATACATTTCAATAGCCCCGAAGATCTCTGCGAGATTTGAAATGAATTCACACTCATAATCTTGATCCAGAGCCAAAGTGGTTATTTTGGGAACGGCCTCACTGGAGTGGGACCACCACCACACTCTTTCACCTGTCCTGTCCTGCCCTGCACTCCCCCCACAGTTTGAGCCATCCCTGCTGGGTGTTAAAGACCCAGGCTTGGACTGAGTTAGTGGGCAGGATAAAGCAGTAACACCCAATAAGCCTGGAGCTTAGGAAGTGCCACAGCCCAGGCATCCGGGGACTGTGAGGACCAAATGAGTGGGCCGTCTGGGGCTCTGAGCTAAGTGCCCCCCCCCCCCCTGCCATTTACAGCTAGATGAGAAGTGGGTTTATCATTATACTGAATGATGTTTGATTACTGGAGCTGAGACTGGAGCTACATCATAAGATGTCTCATGGTGTCACACCAGTAGAATCCTTTACCTCCCGATGGGACATTCAACTCAGTCCACATGCACAGCGTTACTACACAACGGAAGCAACAGACTATAAACAAGAGTGATCCTCGGAGCACAGGTCTCCGCCAGGTCATGTAGGCTATTGTGGCCTCCTGGTGGCGCTATAATAGGCCAATGTGAAAAGGGTGCCATTTCTTCTTAGGCCTTGCACGACAATCGGACACCGACTGCATTCATGATTTGAGGCATTTTGTTAAAAACATTTGTCTTGCTAAATTAGACCTGCTGGTGGCGCTATAACAGGGCAATGTTAAAAGGGTGGCATTTGTTCCTCAACATAGTGTGAATGTGCGTGCAAAGTTTGACCGCAATCGGACGGTGCGTTCATCATTTGCGGAATTTTGTTAAAAACAAGCCAATAATGCAAACTTTAGATGTCAATCTTAGCCAATCAGTATGGAATATGAAAAGTCAAACACATCCGTCGTGATCACATGACTATAGAGATCATGTGTACCGATTTGCGTGAAATTTGGATAAAATTGGAAGGAGTAGTATAAAAAAAAATGTTTTACATAAGTCGGCCTCCTGGTGGCGCTATAAAAGGCAGATGTGAAAAATGCAGGGCAAAGGTTTTTTCTTGACCTCTAGGCAGTGTGCATACAAAGTTTTACACAGATCGGTGCAGTTATAGGTAAAAACACGAATCGGCCTGTTATAGCGCCACCATGAGGCTGATTTAAAAAGATTCAAATGGTAGTTCTTCCTCGGCCTAATGGGAATGTGCGTGCAAAATTTCACGGAAATTGCATGCTGTGTTCATGATTTGAGGCATTTTGTTCAAAACGGAGCACTCCTGCAAACTTTGGAAGACATTTTTAGCCAATCAGGATGGAATATGATAAATCTGAAAGACCCGTTTTGTTTAATGACTATAGAGATACTGTGTACCGATTTGCGTGATTTTTGGACAAAATCTGTAGGAGTACTGTCAAAAAATATGTTTTGCACAAATCGGCCTCCTGGTGGCGCTATAACAGGCCCATGTGAAAAATGTGGGGCAGAGGTTCTGAATTGGCATCCAGGGAGTGTGTGTGCACAGTGGCGCTGTGATCAAGCCAACGGTGGCAGAGATGAGCTGGTCACAGACGGACGGACACACGGACCCACGGACACAAGGATACACGGACAGACGGACGGACGGACGGGGTGGAAAACATACTCTCTCGCCATGCCTTTCGGCCTGGCGGAGACAACAAACACTTGTGTGCATGTATAGATGCACATTTAACCAGATCTCTATTGAAAAGGAGACCTAAGGTCTCAATGAGATCACCTAAACGTTAAAGTAGAATATATATATTCCATTGATCTGATAATAAATTATCCCTCTCCCCTAATCTCCATCGTTCATTGGTGCTTGATTTTTGCGGCTTGCAGTATCTTATCGAAAAAATATATATAGCTCACACTAAATTACTCCCAAATTCGAAACATTCTCTATTTCACATCCCCCACTGCTGCTAAGGTTATTTGCTGCTAAAGTGCGCTGCTAAAGAGTGTGGGTCTTGCCTGTATTCTTTTTTTAGCCTTATTTCTATCTTTATCTTATCTTATTTTTCTTGTTCTTTTTATTTCTTTTAAACCCAGTATTACCTTTTTTATAGATTGCTGTTGTCTTGTGGACAGGCCACACAATTTCACTACTTAGCCTACCCGTATGATTGAATGCCAAATAAAGCCTTGTTGATTCTTGAGTCCTGATTCCTTGCGACTAAATAATATGAATGAATAGCAATTGGAGCCAATGTGAGCCATGAGGATACATACAGCCCCACCCCAACCACAGTTTAACTGGCCACTATTCTAGTGCAGCTTGAATGGGACAGTCCCGTCCCCCTGCCCTTCAAAGACAACAGGAAATGTATTATTGAACTTCAACCCTCCTCACCTACCTGTGTGTGGACGTAAGGGCCATCAAATGGCTATTCAACGACCTCTCCCTGTTAGTGAACACATGGTTGTCACCCGGCCTTCTTTGCATCCCATTCAACTTGAAAGGCTCTCTCAGAATGGACATGTACCTCTCTAATTCCACACATATCTGTATGCGTACACGTGGCGGGGGCCGTTTGGAGCATCGCGTGGGCCATGTGTAGCAGCAGACACACAATGAGAGCCTGCATGGAGGCAGCCTGCTAGTGGATAGATAGATGAGAGCAGTGTCTCTAAGTTTAGGACTAGTTTACAGCCTCTAGACGGGCTGTCCTTGGGTTCCCAGTAGCAGAAAGCAGTCATTCTTTTCAGGGTATGACATGAAGGCCTCTTTTAGCCCAGGGTCCAGCTGAGTGGAGCACAGAAATACGTACGTGGAGGCCAGCTATGTGTCCAAATCACACCTGTCCTGCAACAGGCCAAGGCCACGCGGCTCCGAGAGGTTGCACACGTAAAACTAGAAGACTGAAGACAGCTACAGCTACTGAGAGAGCTATGACTCCTAATGATCAGGAATGTATTGTTTTAGAGTCTACGGTCAGTTAAAGTTTTGACCATAACTGACCGTTGAATAGCAAAATTCCGATTTTTTTGGGGGGTCAAAGACTTTTATGTATAACGCATTAATAAAAACGTTTGTGAATACCAACAAACATACATCTGGATGAGGTTTCCAAGTTTTCAATTTCATGTTATTGTTGCTTATTTAAGCAACAACTTCTGGTAGGCTACATAACATACATGCTTTGAATTATGCCTGTGTGTGTGTGTGTGTGTGTGTGTGTGTGTGTGTGTGTGTGTGTGTGTGTGTGTGTGTGTGTGTGTGTGTGTGTGTGTGTGTGTGTGTGTGTGTGTGTGTGTGTGTTTGCGTGCGTGCGTGCGTGCGTGCGTGCGTGCGTGCGTGCGTGCGTGCGTGCGTGCGTGCGTGCGTGCGTGCGTGCGTGTGTGTGTGAATCAAAAATCAAAATAAAATGAATTGTAATATGAACTACTGCAATTTTCAAATAGCAGAGGCTGTAAATAACTGCATAACGGCAAAAATGTACTTCTAAACAAGGAATGTTAGTGTTTTGGATAATATTTGGTCCGTGAACCAAGTACAATATTGGTCAAACTCAATAAATCCTGTAAAATGACCTCTTCTCCAGCCACTTCTATTTAAACAACGTTCAAGTTTATATGAATCACAGTTTAAATTACCCTTTTGTATGAAATAATTGCAATTAAATTTTTTCTCATTATCGTTTAGCGCTGGTAGCCACTTTAAGGCTTATTCAAAATGTTTAAATACAAGGCGACACGTTGTGGGCTTGTGGATCTATAATTTTGGAAAATAAAAAGAAGAAAAAACTTTGCCTACATTTTGGCCGCAAATCCAGTTGCCAGATTTAAAGTGGTTCATGTTAGTGTGTTCAATCTGACACAATGACAACAGTACGCAAGTCACAGAAACTTTCATTTTTATTTATTTATTTATTAAGTTAAGCTTCATTTCATGTGCACAGCACATACAAGATGGATGTTCAGCACACTCTGCATAAAACTACAGAGCAACTGATGAATGTATAAAATACAAAATGCAAAGTATCAAGACCACAGGACTCATTGAGACAGCATCATCACGTCAGTAGATCCACACAGCAGAGCCAGCACACTGTCCAAATCCTTCAGTGTTAAGGGCTGTTCACACAGGGAGCGACACTACGCCTGGCGTACCCGCTTGTATCTGCAGGGTCGCAGTGCGCTCCTCATGTGAATAGATGGGTTTATATTGTTGCTGTCTGGCAGAAACCCCTTATCTCCATGTTCTAACCTTTTGTGTTTTTTCGTAAATTAATACCCTACGTGATCATACTACAGCGTCACACAAAAGCATCAACAGTACAGATCTACAAGCTCGAAACGTGGTGCAAAGCAACGCGTTTTGAGCTTGTCAATCTGCTACTTTTGCTGTTTTTGGATTTTAATCCCGGAAAGTAACAGTTGCTGGACATATGAGGTTTCCACCCAACAAAGATATGCATCGCATAGAAAACACTTCAAGACAATTCAACTCTTGCGATGCGTTGTGAGCCTTCAGGTCGGACCTTTCTGCCATACAACACCATCAGGCGACCTAGTACGAATCGGGCTAAAAGGGCTCTTCACAAGGGACTGAATAAGCGTCTAGTCATTCATTTTCAATGAGAGGTGAGCGTTTAGGCAGACATACCATGAAATTGTCACATTCGTGCTAAAGTCTCACGCACACATCCACCTGCGTCAACACTTGTCTAAGCCAGTGGTTCTCAAAGTGGGGTCCAGGGACCCCCAGGTGTCCTTGGGCAGGTTCCAGGGGGTCCCCATCAAAATGTGCTAAAGGGATAGTTCACGTTTTTGTTTTTGTCACATTCCTAAGCGAATCATTTGATGACCGGCAGCGGTTCCGGTAGGAGACACAAAGAGTGTCCTTTGTGTCTCCTACCGGAACCGCTGCCAACTGGTCCGCTGGTCATCAAATTATTGGCTTAGGAATGCGACAAAAACAAAAAAATATCCATGAATTCAAGTCTCCATGGGGTGACTAATCAATAGATTTTTTTTTTTGGGTGATACAATAAAAATTGGTTTAATACAGCATCACAATCATTTTAACCACTTTATCCATTTATACGTTGGCTTGTACATCTACTATTTTTGAACATTTTTGAAAAATCTTGAAAGTGTTTGAAAGATTTTGAGCTTGAGATTCTGGGCGTCCCCGGCACAAAAAAAAATCAGGTGGGGGGTCCGCGGCCAAATATATATCAATTTGGGGGTCCTTGGCAAGAAAAGGTTTGAGAACCACTGGTCTAAGCATTGGTAGGAACACATCACATGTCCACACAGTGCCTCCGGCTTGGACGGGTGCTCCAACCAACACAACAGGTCGTGTTCACGGGTGGGAAGCCGGGCGGTCTGTATTTGATCTTTAGAGGCTTTTCAGCATCATTGGTTTCTCTTGGACTCTCGCTGGATAACCAAATGAGCAGGTATAGGTAGAGGGGTGAACGCCAGGTCTCCAGTCTATTGTAAACACAGTGCTCTGCCATGCAAATCAGTGATACTGGAGAACACTCAGCTTGGCTGTAGAATATGATTAGTATAGAGGATGATGAGCCCCAATCTCCTCTTGATTTTAACCATTTAAACCATGTATACTTAGTCGACTGGGGCACCCCAGGGCTCTATACGACTAGACCCCTATTTTCTTTCCCCTCTACACCAAATATGTTCGCCGAAAATAGCAGACCTACAAGCTCACAACGCGTCGCAACGTGGAGCATTGTGAGCTTGTAGAGCTGCAATCTTCACCAAATGTTTGCCCCAGAGTAGGGACACTAGGTTTCAAGTGACCAACAACTGGCCCAACTGAGGCGAACCACCACCTTTTAGGTGGTGTATATACTGTAAGCACTTTTAGCTGGAAGGAGGCCCTGCTGGAGGCCAGTTTGGGGCCAGTTTGCATGACATTTGTTTGAGCTATTTGCAAATTAATACCCAGCTTGTGTATAGAGTTCAGCTGGCTGCTGTACAAGTCATTAGTTCTAGGCTACTCAAGGCACTCTCATTTTGTTTGTTTAAACAATTAAACCTTTTTTTGCACAACTTGCAGATAATACATTAGGCTAGTGCCTTGCTTTGTGGAATGTTGAAACTGAGATTTAAACCCTTTTAAACCTCTTGAAGAAAAACAAAACATCAAACAACAAACAGAGGGACACCTCGAAGAAGTAAAGACATGACTGAGTTTTGCGCTGTGTGTTTCATCTGGATTCAGCCCTTTTCATAGCAATGGTTCAGTTCACAAAGGTAAAAAAACACTTATACACCCATATATACTTATTTGCCCGGGGTCCCCCAAGGCTCTACTCTAGGTCAGTTAGTTTTCCCCTCCCCTCCAAGTCAAAAATAGACCAAACACACGATGTGACGCCTTGCTAGCTTGTAGATCTGCTATTTTAGCCTAATGTTCGCCCCCAGAATATGGACACTAGGGTGGTTAAGACAGACACAACACAAGTGTTCTGTCAAGCATTTAAACTCAGCTCTGTTGGTTTGTGTTTGAACACCCCCCCCCCCCACACACACACACACACACACACACACACACACACACACACACACACACACACACACACACACACACACACACACACACACACACACACACACACACACACACACACACTCACACATACACAGAGCCTCTTCCCCCAATAGGAATACCATCACCATTGGCTACCGAGGGGGTTATATTTACAAAATATATAAAGAAAAATATAGGGTTACTGGGCCCTAGCATAAAGTACAGTCCAACAGCTGTCTTTAAATATTTCTCCCATGATTATCCTTTCTAAAAGTAAATCACAGGGTAAAGATAGAAGATAGCAGGAACGTGACAAGGCGCAACTAGGACGACATGGCCACTAGAGCCGGGCTGTACTCTACACAGGGAGAGAGAGGGGAGAGAGAGAGAGCTGTACTCAACTGCAATGAGCGACAGAGAGAGAGAGAGAGAGAGAGAGAGAGAGAGAGAGAGAGAGAGAGAGAGAGAGAGAGAGAGAGAGAGGGTGATAAGACAGAGTTAACTGTACATTAATAATGATGTAATAATGTAATAATGATCGTAGAGCAGCATATGTTTTATATCTTACAAAAAACAACAACTTTCCGTATAGTAACCCATGAAAAGTGATGGCACTCGTATTAGTAATTTAAACTATACAAATATGACGTTTTGTCAGCTGGAGGCGATGTAAGAGTAAAACCCTTAATTTGTAACTAAATTGTAGTTTCATTAAAAGTCAGGGTTTTAAAATGGAGTTTTGTTGTTTGTATTTGCAGATGCTCTCATCCACAGCAATAGTTCTCAAAATGGGGTTCTTGCGGGGGTTCCAGGGGTTCTCCAGCTAAATTATTGATAGTTCGGAACCAAATGGACCCTATACAGTTCTGCAAATATGAGTGTATACAAATGGAACCAAATGTCCATTTGTACACTCTCAGAGCTATGGGGGTCTGTGGCCTAATACACCTTGACTGGACACATGGCTGCCATTGAACCCGGGACCCTCCTGTCATGTCATGGGACAGTCCCTCTGACCACGAGGTAACCCTGCCAGCTCTGCATTAGCCGTCCCATGTCAAACAACACTCCAAAAACAATCTCCGCTCCGCCAGCTGAGGCCCACGAGGAATGCTTGACTTACTTCAGTCCAATTCCGATCAGACAAATGCAACTAACTTATGGCTCTGTTTGACATGAGCCTTGTCCAATAAAGAATAGTCTGGCTCGACACTCGGGGCTTCGGTTTCCCCGTTGCATGTCAGCACTTTGACCTTGCCTTTAAACTCCCAAATTCCCCGCTTATATAATGTCAAGAAGATACCTCTCTCTCTATCCACAGTCTTATGGTTCTGACAAAGATTGACGGCAGAAAAGTTCAGAGTTCGCCCCTTTGGCAGAGCTAAAAACAGCCCAGTGGAGGCCGGGTCTCTCTCTCTCTCTCTCTCTCTCTCTCTCTCTCTCAGTAAGATGACACTGTTTCAATTAGGCTCCAGTGCCACACAAAAGATGTGGAGCATTGAGCAATCACTGCCACTTCTGACACATGCCGACCGACACCTCATGTTGTTTTCAACTTCAGTCTAAGACAAAAAAATGCAGTACATGAAAAAGTCATTAAATGACATAATCATGTCTCCTGCACACTGTTGCTAGAAGGTTTTGTTTGTTTGTTTGTTTGTTTTTGTTTTTTTACCCACAGTGCAAAGACAACCATCAGCCAAAAGCCTGATATATACTTCTTTGTATGACAGTGTCATGCGCCGAAAATAGCCGATTTACAAGCGCGTCACGGATGCGACACATTGTGCGCTTGAATATCGGCTATTTTCGGTGGTTGACACCATTGTACGACGGAGCATACATTAGGCAAAAGATTTCAACCTGACAGAGAATAGCAGCAAAAGTCTGATAAATTAGAAACGAAAAACAAATAAACATAAATTAAAACTCCCCATGGAAGCGAGGACCTGTTTTAAAAAAAATACAAAATGTAGTAAATTATAAATAAGAAGAAAGAAATATATATATATAAAAATGATAAAAGTAGGCTATGATACACTTTGACTTCTTGCATAAAGGCTGTAACTGAAAAGTGCATCACAGTTTAGAGTCCACTCGTGCCTCCTTTCCTAGCTTCCTTCGACTCCTGGTCGTTAGAGTCGACTCGTGCCTCCTTTCCTAGCCTCCTTCATCTCCTTGTTGTTAGAGTCCACTCGTGCCTCCTTTCCTAGCCTCCTTTGTCTCCCTGTCGAGTCTAATTATCCCTCCTTTCCTTCCTATACCCTCCTTTGTCTCCTTGTTGTTGGAGTCCACTCGTCCACTCCTTTCCTATAGCCTTGTTCGTCTCCTTGTTGTTAAGAGTCCACTCGGCCACTCCTTTCCTAGCCTCCTTCGACTCCTCGTTGGTTGAGATGACGTCTTTTTCTCATGCCTGAACCGTCGTACAACCAAGTATAAATCAAACTTTTTAGGGCTCCTCAGATTCTTGGCAGGAAATGTGTCACCGTTGTGGCGGGTGACACTCTGTTCCCTCGTTTGGTTTTCCCGTTCTTGCTGAGACCGATGAACATCCTCGGGTACGACACCGACTCATAAGCGTTATAGTTGTTGGCCAGAAGCTTCTCCCGGAACTTGCACTCACTGTTGTAGTGTAACTGAGAGAGAGAGAAAGAAATGTGGATTATTTGAAATGTCACTTGTTTGATGGTGATGTTAAAGACCTGTTTCAAGCAGCAGTCCGCAGACCATAAATGTTTCATTGATGGGCATAGGCTAATTACAGGTGGTATCAAAAATATGTATGAAAACATCACACATTATGAGCTTGTAGATCTGCAATTTTTTTGTGTGCGACACAAGTGCACAACTAAGTTTAAATCCGGCATTTATCAATCATTAATATTGTTTTTTAATATATATATATAAAATAGAAATGACTGTGTTACGACTTCTTATGTTAAATACGTATAGCTGTATTATTATGAGCAGGTGGACTGGGCTGGTCCTTAAATGAGGATTGTTCGAAATATGCAAGTGATCCAGAGCTCAGAAAAGTTCGAGAAACACTGATCACAAAACAAAAATGCTGGGGGACTTATAATAGGATTTGAGGCGAGCTCTGTTTTGTTGGTCTTGATAACAAAACAAACAATTGTCGCCTACTGTTGTAAATATCACATTCTTACAACCTGTGAACACTTTTATACATGTTTTCCATTTATGTATATGGACTGCTTACTATGTGATGACTGAACTGATAACAATATATAGGAACATGCCAATGACATTACATTACAGTCATTTAGCAGACGCTTTTATCCAAAGCGACTTACAATAGGTGCATTCAACATAGGTAGGGAACGAAAACTACTAATCACCAGAAGTCTTATGTGCATTTTCTGCAAAAACAAGCAACCAAGAGTATACCTAGCAATGACATCATTATTAGTGGGTTAAGGGCTCTAACATTCACTTTGTGCATTGATATAGAATAGTGCATGTGTGCCTGCCTCACTGTGTATGAATACATACGTGGACATTTTTGTGTTTTTCTTTTCCTCTTGCTAATGGGCCTCCAATCATATTTTCAATAAATAAATAATGCATTTTGGTCTGGATACGTGAGTCTGTGTTCTATCAATATGTCTGTGTCTGTGTGTGTGTGTGTGTGTGTGTGTGTGTGTGTGTGTGTGTGTGTGTGTGTGTGTGTGTGTGTGTGTGTGTGTGTGTGTGTGTGTGTGTGTGTGTGTGTGTGTGTGTGTGGGGTGTGTCTGTCTGTCTGTCTGTCTGTCTGTCTGTCTGTCTGTCTGTCTGTCTGTCTGTCTGTCTGTCTGTCTGTCTGTCTGTCTGTCTGTCTGTCTGTCTGTCTGTAGGTGGGTGGGTGGGTGGTCTCCTCGCGGCCAGCTCGTCTTTGCTCCAGCAGAAGAACGGTAGGTGCGTGCGTTGGCTGGCAATGCTTGGAATGGAATGTTTCAGTCTGAATGATGTACCGTCACCCGGTTCTGCCTTCATCCGGCCCACAATGAAAACATGCCACAGCCTCTCTCTCTCTCTGTCTCTCTCTCTCTTGTTCACTTGTCGCCTACTGTCTTGTTGTGTCCGTGTGCGTGTGCTAGCCTGCTCACAGTGGTGTCATGGAGAAGTCCCTCTCCAAGGATAGCCTACCTCAGTGGTTCTCCAACGTTTGTCAAATGTGTCAAAGACCCCCAAATTAATATGTATTTGTGCCAGGGACCCCCAGAAGAGAGGATTTGTGTTAAAAAAAATCTAAACTATTAAAATTTTTCCAAAACGTTTAAGATTAAAGAAAAAGTTCAAAAATAGCAGATGTACAAGCTCGCAGCATGGCACCAAGTGAGGCGCTGCAAACTTGTATATCTACTATTTTTGAATAGCCAACATATAATATGGATTATGTGGTTAAAATGATTGTGATGCTGTATTATTTTGCCGGGTACCCCCTGCGGGTCCCCCAGTTTGAGAAACACTGGCCTATATATTACTCTATAAGAACAGATCTACAAGCTATCCAAAAAGAACAGATCTACAAGCTGACATAGCTTGTAGATCTGGTCTTTTTGGGCATGGAATCAACAGTGAAATGAAGTGATACAGTACACTCACAGATCCGTAGAGCTTCCCCCGCCGGTTCATGGCCACGAACAGCCCACTGCGGACGCCAAAGATGGTCACGACGCCCCTCTCTCCTACCGGAGAGATCTGAAGGAGACCTGGAAGGAATGGAAAGAAAGACTCATAAACCAACACTGTCCCTTGAAGGAGTATAGCCTACTTCAGCCCCAAAATGTATTTTTTCGATCAATCAGCCTACTCACCACCGCCCATGAATCCTCGAATTCATAGAGATTTTGTGTCACGTTCCTGAATGAAGAATCAAATATGAGCATATTGGATGAATTGAAGAAAAGTCCAAAACATCTCCCACATTGTAGTCCACAAGTGTTGGAGGTTAT
>NC_137603.1:61662478-61682478 GCF_963280865.1 Gymnoscopelus braueri
GTAATAACATTCGCCCTTTCTTTGGATGTTTGCACCATGAATGCAGCCATCTCTGTGGAGATGGACCCCAGAGTCGCTGGTTTGACCCGGCTGGCAGGGTTCGCTGCTCGCTGATGGCTGATGATGGTTCCGCGCTCGTGCGTCTTTTCCAGGCGGCATCCATTTGATCTGTTCACTCTCATCAAAAAGCTCGCGGGAGTGACATGTCGTCGTCATGGCTCTAACCATGTCTGCAAAAAGCCATAGTTCTCTCAACCCCTCTCTCTCTCTCTCTCTCTCTCTCTCTCTCTCTCTGTGTGTGTGTGTGTGTGTGTGTGTGTGTGTGTGTGTGTGTGTGGGGGGGGGGGGTATGTGGGTGTAGCTACCATCACCATGGCGTCATGGTCATAATATTGGCTACTTGCCATGCTCCATCGATCTGTGTTTGCACTCTGCAGTGCCACCATGCAGTGCGGTGCCACCCTACAGTAGCAGTGCCACTATATAGTGCCATCCTACACCTGCAACCTACACCCGCAACCTGCAGTGCCACTATACAGTGCCATCCTACACCTGTAACATGCAGTGTCACTATACAGTGCCATCCTACACCTGTAACATGCAGTGCCACTATACAGTGCCATCCTACACCTGTAACATGCAGTGCCACTATACAGTGCCATCCTACACCTGCAACCTGCAGTGTCATGCACTATACAGTGCCATCCTACACCTGCAACCTGCATCCTTACAGTACCACTCTTATTGGTGTGTGTGTGTGTGTGTGTGTGTGTGTGTGTGTGTGTGTGTGTGTGTGTGTGTGTGTGTGTGTGTGTGTGTGTGTGTGTGTGTGTGTGTGTGTGTGTGTGTGTGTGTGTGTGTGTGTGCGTGTGTGATCCCGGTTTGCAGTGCTTGCCTCCTCTTTTCTTTCATGTTATGTGTTGCTTAATGTTGCTTAAAGGGGTAGTTCACCCCCAAAACAACTTTTTTTCTATTGATTCCTCACCACCTGGAGCCTTGAATTCATAGATATTTTTTTGTTTTTGTCACATTCCTAAGCCAATAATTTGATTATAATAAATTTGTCCCCATTGATTCCGGTAGGAGACACAAATGCATTTGTGTCTCCTACCGGAATCAATGGGGACAAATTTATTATAATCAAATAATAAAGGAAGGAATGCGACAAAAACAAAAAAATATCCATGAATTCAAGGCTCCAGGTGGTGAGGAATCAATAGAAAAAAAGTTATTTTGGGGGTGAACTACCCCTTTAATGATGTAGCATTATGTGCAGGATTCCATTTGCATACAGATGTGAGGGGATTTAATTGACTACATTTGAAATATATATGTTTTATTTTAAAATAAAAATCCTCTCTCTCACACCAGTGTGCCAATGATTACCCTCCCTGTGCCAATATTGGCACCCTTGCCTAAGGCTGCCTAGCCTACCCCTGTTCTATATCAGTGGTTCTCAACCTTTTCAGGCCGTGACCCCCCAAAATAATCACATTTGAACTGGGGACCCCCCAACATAATCATATTTTAACTAGGGACCTCCCACCCTGATAAGCACTTGGAATTGTAGGAGTTGAGGCATTACATTTTGTTTGACTCGGTTCCACACGCAAATAGAAGATCTACAAGCTCGCAACACAAGGTGTTGTGAGCTTGTAAAAAAAAAAGCTAAATCTGCTAATTTCATCATTTTTGCCTCTTATATTATTTGACAATTTGGCCAATGTTTGACTAGTTTTTATAGTATAGTTTGTTGATCATTTTTGATGCAGTAATGGTCTTTTTCTTTTTCTGGTCCGATTCTGCGTAACGCAGAATCGGGGTCTCCCCGCGGGAGTTTCACGTGAGGCCCACGTACATGCAAGCGCGAAAGATTTCGGGTCTAATTCGGGTCTAATTCGGTCTAATTCGGGTCTAATTCGGTCTAATTCGGGTCTAATTCGGTTCTATTTGACCAATATAAATCAACTTTTTTCTTTTTTTTTGCTGTAAAAATATTTGTATCAGTGCAGGCGGGGCCCCCCCTGCTGGTGGCCCCCCCGCACCGCATCACTTGCTGCCCCTCAGTTACGCCACTGCCCAGGGCCTACCCAGGGCCTACCCCGGGCCTACCCAGCCTACCCAGGGCCCACCCAGGGCCCGCAAAATGTGGGAGGCAGTCATAGCCATCTAAAAATTTATCGGAAAGATCAGACTTAAAAATCTTGATCCATCCAGGGATAATGTGTACCAATTTGTGTGAGTTTTTGTCAAAATTTGTAGCAGCAAAATAAAGTTTAGGAAGAAAACACGAATTGGCGAAAAATCACCATATATCTTTAAGGACTCCATTTATGGAGTTCCGTGTCAGGCATGCTCAAATATGGAGTCTAGGCCAGTCTGACGTCACCTAATGTCATATTGATGACATCAGGGTATTCCATATATGGAGATTTACATAGCGAATCTACAAAGAATTAATACATAAGAAGATCCGCTGATCACACGAAGCCCAGCGCAAACATAAGCCCTGTTTATCACTCAAGAAGTCTGTTAGTGAAGCCTAGAACCGATGCCTCTGCCTCAGAACTCGATTTTTTTTTTCTTCCCGATTCTCTGGATCCATTAGTCTCTCCCAATCGTCGTTTGGCACGTTCTATCAAGGGGTCATCTGAAGCTCACACCCCAAATCTGGGACCATTTGGTCTATTGCTCCCCGAGTTATGCCCCAGACAGAGATTCCGTACACAGACATTTTCTTGTGGACCGACATTTTTTTTTGCGGATAGAGACTTGTGGCTTATAGTATGATGATGATTGATGATGATGATGATGATGATGATGATGATGATGATGATGATGATGATGATGATGATGATGATGATGATGATTACTAGACACCAATATACTTGGGAACGATGCAAATTGAGAACGCATGCCGCATGTAATACCCCTTGTACCCGTTGTAACCGTCTGTCTGTGTCCCTTTTGTGCTCATATATGGAGATCTCTGTATTTGTCGGTCTGCCTGTGCCCCTTTTATGCCCATATTATGGAGATCTCTGATGTCATCAGTGTATGCCCATATCTGGGACCGAGTTTGAAGTCGGCCGGTCCCATATATGCACATAACCATATATGGGCCTAGCGGATCGTGGCTCTGGACGACCGGATCTCCATATATGCCTATACTGTATATGAGTGTATCGGTCAGATTGGCGGTTCTGAACAACGCCTATCTGACCGACTTGATGGCAGGCATCGGGTCGTCGGGAGTGATGAGCATGCTGAGTTTGAATTCGGTCGATCGGAAGGTTCTAAGATACGTGAACTACAGATGGACGTACGTACAGAGATTTCGCACATTTATTGTAAGATCACTATCGCCAGACGATATTTTTTATTATTA
Organism: Gymnoscopelus braueri; assembly: GCF_963280865.1. Lineage (NCBI taxonomy): Eukaryota > Metazoa > Chordata > Actinopteri > Myctophiformes > Myctophidae > Gymnoscopelus > Gymnoscopelus braueri. The sequence goes on from NC_137603.1 coordinate 61,665,867, forward strand.
ATAATAATCATTTGCTGCAAGCTGCAATGGACAAGAGGGTCATCTTAAAGGCTAAAATGTAAATGAAATATTACTTGCAGACAGGGCAACACTGGTAAACAGGAAACTCACGCCTTTCGTGGTCGTGGGTTCGTGGGTGACCAACAAGCAATGCAGTGGCGGAGCGTCCGGGGAGGCCAGGGAGGCGGCCGCCTTCGGGCCCGCGACCCTGGAGGGCCCGGCCCGTCAGATAATAAATCGGTAAAATCAGGCAAAAATAAGAATTAAACAACATAACCCTAACCTAACCCTACCCTAACCCTAAAACCGAAATAAAGTGACAAAAAGCTCCCCAAAAAGTGACCGAATCCGCCCAAAACCCGCGCGCACGGGATGTGCGCAGGGGGGGCCTGATCACTGTGCTGTGCCTCCCGGCCCGGCTTTGAGTTGTTCCGCCACTGAAGCAATGCACACACACAATTCATTTGCATCTTTCCCTTTCGTTTTATCTCCCTTTGTACTCCATTAATCTCAGAGCTAGACCACAATAGGTCTCCAGGGACCCCCAAGGGTCTCACAAGAAAGTCACTTTGGCCACAAGCAAACAGCATGCAAACAACCAATTACACGCTACTTCAAGAAGCGACCAAATAAGGCCAAAAACGCTTACAAAAATAATGTGTCGCGGGGGGCGAAGGGGTCTGCGATGTTTCGTGGGGGTCCCAACACTCCAAGCACGCCCTCACTAGAGCCCCGTGCGCCTCTAGTTTGTATACAATCGATGATCTAGACAGAAAATAAACGCTATATTATTTTGTTGTTCAACAACATGTTTTTTTCCCACAGCCACAAATCCTACAGCCACGCAATCCATACATATATTGATGTCCTACCCAGTATTCTAACCCAGGCCTCCTGTGTGGTAGACCAGACTATACCAATCAGCCACGATTTGTCATATTGCCCTTATGAGCTTCAGGCACTACTTCTTGACAACCAGTAGGTGTCCTACCCCAATGGTTCCCAAATTATTTTGGGGTCCCCAGATGATTTGCTTAATGAGCAACATTGTTTTCTCACTCAAACAGTGAACAAACCAACATACGGTGTAAGTGTATAGGGTATCTGCTCATTTCTAAAGTTACAATTTAAGGACATTTACAGTAAGACCTTTTTAATACCGCTAAATGAAAATAAATAAAAAATAAACTAATAATAAGACCATTATAGTCAAAAATACTGCTTTATGTGTTTCATTTAGTTCTCACACTGATCTTCTATGACTCATTCTTTTTTGTTTTCTCTTTTACTATCTGAATATAGAGCTTTAACTACAAAAATTATATACAAAAGATAACCTCTCATTTTAACCACAAAATATCACTTACAGCACATTGAATAGATGCTCCATGGATCCACACAGAGAAATATATCAAGGGGGTACGAGCAATCTTGTAGAGTTGGAATCTATATTTTTGTAAACAAAGGGTTAAAATCAGTTACCCAAGTCATTAGTGTGAATTGTGAAGGTTGCACAGGTTGGTAAAAAAAATAAGTGCAGGTTTAAATTGTTTTACCAGATACATCTATCCACATTCATACAATTATCCAGACTTACAAATTGTAAGATCAGACTAGCTAAATGAACCCTAGTCAACAACGGACAGGGTAAATGGTCATGTAAATATAATGTAAAGAAAACAGTTAAGTGCCTCAAAGTAACCAGGATACCAGGTGGCCTCAAAGTCCGGCTTGTGAAGCAAATGGGGGGGGGGCAAGGTACGTCCACATCAGGATGGTGCTCCAGCTTAATGTAGAGGGCCTCACCACCACCAAATTGGAAGTCACTCTCGCCTGGTGAGGTCAGCCAAGGTCAGCCAAGGTCAGCCAAGGTCAGCCAAAAACGGTTAAGACCCATTTTTTCGTTTTTTTTTTTTTCTTTTCTTTTCTTTTCTTTTCTTTTCTTTTCTTTTCTTTTCTTTTCTTTTCTTTTCTTTCTTTCTTTTTCTTTTGTTTCTTTGGTGCAAAAATATCAAGAGGTGATATGGTGATACAGTGGTGGCCTGACAAAATGCTTGTGATGCAATGATAATGGATTTGCACCCCTGTATCTCATACCAAAAATAGCAGATCTACAAGGCATTGCAGTGCAACGTGCAGTGAGCTTGTAGATCTGCTATCTTTGGTGCGAGAGATGCGTGCAACCAAGTGTGAATCAGGCTATATTGGTAACAAGTTGAATATTTGAATCTGAAGTCCTGCCTCTAGGGGGCAGTATCTACAAATGTACATGGACTGACTAATCTACAGACTGTGTAGTACAGCACTGGTTCTCAATGTGGGGTCCGGGGACCACCAAGGGGGTCCAAAATGGACCCTTAAGGGCCTGTAACCCTGAGAGTGTACAAATGGAACCAAATGGAGCCTTACTGGTCCATTTGGTTCCATTTGTACACTCTCAGAGTTAAATGAACACTGAGAATGTTACAGTGTATATTGGGGTCCCAAATATTAGGGGGGTGGGGGTGGGTTCTACTTGTACAGTCTCAGAGTTACAGAGCCGTAAGGGGTCCAGATGTTGAGAAACAGTGTAATAGAGTCACCTGGTCTAAATGAAAGACTAGTGCTGTGTACCGCAGCACATGCATCCATCATCACCCACCCTTCTCTTTCTCTGGTGGTGTCTATGACTGTGAGTCCTGTGTCTGAGGTAATGACTGGTCTGCTCTGCCCTGCTCTAGTCTGGTCTGGTCTGGTCTGGTCTGGTCTGGTGTCATAACATCTCATCTCGTCTCTGAGTGGCAACAGCCAGAGACGTCATTGTGTGTGACAGTCACCAAAACTGGAAGTGCCAACTGATTTTTAGCAGTGATGGAACTTTAGCTAACACAATGTATGTCTTGATGTTGAGCTGTCTTTTGGCTGTAGGCCTAACAACAATTGAGTGCTTTGTAAGTGATCTTTTTTTGTTTGTTTGTTTGTTAAAATACATTTTAAATAGCTCTATCCAACAGCAATCATTGCTATATAATGTACTTTGTTCTGTAACACTCTCCCTGTCGCCCCGGCTCCGTAAACAGAAAGTACAATTTTAGGTTGGGACACCAATTGTATACAATCAGGAGAGAGAACCCATACAGTAAACAATGACATTGGAAGTTATTAAACAAATATACAGCATTTTAACTGAAACACAAGCTGATAAATGTATTTGTGGTGTTCTCTCTCTTGACTGGATAACATCGGTATCCTAACCTCTGAAAATGTACTTTCTGTTTATCAAAGAGCTGGGGAGATGGGGAACACCTGTTACTGTGAGAAAACACTGTACAGCAATGATTACTATCTGAATATAGAGCTTTAACTACAAAAAATAATGTCTCATTTTAACCACAAAATATCACTTACAGCACATTGAATAGACGCTCCATGGATCCACACAGAGAAATATATCAAGGGGGAACAATCTTGTAGAGTTTCTATACGTTGTAAACAAAGGGTTCAAATCAAAGTTACCAAAGTCATTAGTGTGAATTGTGTTCAACCTTAGTTCACACTAAGGTTGCACAGGTTGGTAAAAAAAAGAAGTGCAGGTTTAAATTGTTTTACCAGATACATCTATCCACATTCATACAATTATCCGTGACATATAAATTGTATGATCAGACTAGCTAAATGACATGAACCCTAGTCAACAAAGTACAGGGTGAATGGCCATGTAAATATAATGTAAAGAAAACAGTGAAGTGCCTCAAAGTAACCAGGATGTCAGGTAAACATCCACCCATCTCTGTCTAAACAACACGTTATCTCATTCAACGTGGTATTTCATAATTGCCCCTTTTATGACTGGCTATTGAGCCAGTGGTTTTAATATCTAAACATCTTTTTGTCTTACACGAAATGAATATACACTTCCTTGTTACCCAAAGAGTCGCTTGTAAAGGGAAAAGAACCCAACAGAGACAAAATTGTGTCACAGCCGGGCCCGACCTATTGACGTTGAGCTGAAACCGATCCAGGCAGCGGTCCCAGCTCCCATCTCTCCATTTCCCATTTCCCTTTCTGAGAGATAGGGTCACAGCTATAGAGTCATTATATAATTCATGGCAAAAAAAAGCTCTCCGGGGGAATTCTTATCACTGATCTGCGAGGGTAAGGCGGATATCGCACATGAATGTAGGTTTCACCAGGAAGATTATTCTTAGTAGGGCAAACGGCTCAGGAAGGCTCAACGCACCTGCTTGTGCTGTAAGAGCCTGTAGGAAGAGATCCACCCGATGATTAAAAACTCAAGTCAGTTAGTAAAGTAAACAATAAGATATACAATAATCAGATGAAACAAAAGTGTCCGGCGAGGTGGGGGTCGACAGGGACCACAGGGTGACACACACGGAGGGTCATCACGTCCCACGAAGGCCTCCGCATTCCAGTTGAGTAATATTAGATTTTGGCATTCATAACAAACTATAGCAACGTGTTACACTTTCTATGACAGTTTCTGCTTTCAGGAGGGCCTGCCTTGTTTATCGGCACCGCGGCTTTGGTGGCTGTTTCAGATAAAGAGCCCAGCGGTCTCAAGCGGCATCGCTTCCCAGGCGCCCCTCGGGAGGAGCTATTGTCACGGGCAGGAAGCCTCCCCAGCCCGCAGGTATAGAATGACAAGGCTTTATATTCCGCTACCTATAGATGGTAGCCAGCCACACACAGAAGACCCCGCTCTCTCTCTCTCTCTCTCTCTCTCTCTCTCTTATAACTTAAAACCCTGCAAAACTGCGCATCCCAAAAGAAGAGTACAAATATGTGTTTCGATAAACGTTGCATCGGCTGCTGTCTTTATTGTTATCTACTGCACAGTTCCCGCAGTAGGTAGGTTCACTGTACAACAATGTTTCCAAGTGTTCTACACCAAAGAGGAAGTTATAATGTAGGCAAACCAGGGGGGACAGAGAGAGAGAGAGAGAGAGAGAGAGAGAGAGAGAGAGAAACTGTTTCAAGCACTAGTACATCATTTATAGCATAGTCCACATGACAGAGGGCATGGTATACAAATATAGAATAAAGACAGTCCTCTATATTGTCATTCTTAATCAATGCTCCTGCATGACTCTATTGACAGTGGCTATTCTTTGACAAGAATAGTAAAGGGTTAGAGGTATAACTCTTATTTGGGAGTTGTATATTTAGTGTAGTGAGGGTCGTGAAACAGACCTATATTCTAAACTTTTGCTAAGACCGAAATCTGCTATTTTGGGGGGAAATTTAAGAATCGTGGTGGTTGTTTGATGGAGCAACATAAAGGTTCTTAGTTGACACCAACCCATACTGATCAGTTATGAGGCAGGGTGTCATAAAGTGATGATATCATTATGCCATAACTTCTCCTAACTTGTCTGCTACTTGCCTATCGTTGCTGTACCACCGTTTTATTACTCAAGTGAGTCTTATCTTATTTCAGAACTTTATATGACATTCATTGCTGGGGAAGTTTAAGCTTGCTTACATGTTATTACATGGTGCCTGAATTTATCCGGAACTTTTCTAATTTAAATAGGTACACATGCAAATTAAATAGGTTATGTTAATCCTGCTTTGTAAATAATGTGAGCGCTTCTCTTCAGATGTGGTCGGGGAAGTGGTCTCACTGAAACACAACGGCTCAGGTTTCCCAAAGAGTCCATAGCTCATGTATACAGTTGTTTCCCTGTCCAACAGTTTCACATCTCTACAATAGCATGAAAAGAAGTCTTTCAATCAATTCTGTTGTTGCCTTAAAAAAAAAAGGGTGGGGGAAAATATCCATGTCATTCAGTCTTAAACTTTTGGCTGTGAACATTTTTGGGAACCGCCGCTCTATTCAGTTGTATGGATTGAATAAATAAATATATGAGTCAGGGAGGCATCAGAAATATGAGCCAGTGGGTGTCTGCTTAGTAGTGGTTGCCATGGGGTTTAATAGCGGGTACCATGGTGGTACCATGGAGGTACCATGGGGTCTGATGTTTATAATAGAATGAAAGAAAAAGCCTGATTCATACTTCCTCGCACGGCGGTGGTGGCACATGCTGAAAGTAGACGTCACGGAAGTGACACCTTGTGAGCTTGTAGGGTGCCTGTCTTTGACGTGCGGCGCCGTCATTCGGCGGAGCATAAATTAGGCAAAACTCTTGACAAATGACAACATTGATAAAATGCAGAAACAATCTCATCAATAACTTAAAAAACAAAAACAAGTACCAAATAAATATTCATATCATTAGTAAATATACAAAGTACTTCTCAAAGTTTTGCAGACAGTAGGCTATCACATCTTACGTATGTCTTAAAAAATACATCTGCTCCCATAGAGTTATCTCTCTCTACGGTTCTTTAATGTTAAACTTAGTTTCTTTACAAAGTGCTCTGCTGTGTAAATGTCCCTTATTTGTTGAATGTTCTTTTTTCTCCCCTAACTCACGCCGTACTCCCTCCTGCACAGCAAAACTCATCAGTGGTCATTTAACACTGACAGTGTAAAAGATTTACCCCAAAGAGTCCATTTTGGGTCAGTTTTTACACTCTCAGAGTTCGATTAAACACTGAGGATTTGATCGCGTATGTGTGTAAGCACTTGAGACAATATCCAAAATGTTATATTCTATCTGTCATTTAAGCTTGTTACACATGAACTACAATAAAGTCGTTGTACACACATATACTATATACTATATACATAGATTGTACCAATTTAAAAGATCACAGCTCTGGCTGCAACATGAGATATCCACCATTTGAAAAGTGACACTGAAGATGACTGCTCGCAGGGAGTGTCATGACAACAAATGTATTCGAAGTTATCAGCCATGTTTAACAACAACATCTGTCGAAATCAGCCGATCTATAAGCTTGCAGCGCACAGCGTTGTGAGATTACAGATCGGCTCATTTCGGCGAAGAGATTTTTGGTGTAGAGGGAAATAATAGGATCTAGTATAGAGCCATGGGGGACCCCGGTTAACTAAGTATATAGGGTTTAAGTGGTTAACCCCTTGATAACAAAATAACAGCATTTTTGGAGAACCCAGTCAGTAGTGATTTTGACCTATAAATCCCATTGTTTCCAGAGTGTCAAAGTAATCCACAGATTGAACGAGACTCTTGTGTCTCTATTGAGAACTCAGTCAGGCAGTCCAAGAGATTACACAGCTGACTTGACTTTGGGTCTTTGGTCACATCAGTGCTTGTGTGTGTGTGTGTGTGTGTGTGTGTGTGTGTGTGTGTGTGTGTGTGTGTGTGTGTGTGTGTGTGTGTGTGTGTGTGTGTGTGCGTGTGTGCGTGTGTGTGTGTGTGTGTGTGTGTGTAAAACAAATACATTGCCATCAAAGTGTCCTATCACCCTCTGTCAGTGGAAGCTTTGCACTTCATATTTGCCCCCATACTTTGTGGAGAGTTCTCAACCTCTGATCCGGAGGTACAGTATAATCCCATCCAACCGATGGGTCAGTCCAATACGTGCTGTGTACCGGGGGGGTCCATGTTTGCCATCCTGGTCCCTGTGTATCGTCCCATAGGCGTCTCAATTCGCCTCTCAGTCCTCCGGCCGCGTGCGGTGGCCTTTCCTGGCACGGTGCCTACGTCTCCTGCGCTCGCCGCGGCCGGCGTGCTGGAGGTGGTGCGGCTGTGGCCCCCCACCGGGGGCTTTCTGACTGTCCCTCCACCTCCTCACCATGTCGTGGCCCTTGTTCGACAGAACGCGGGGCAGGAAGAGAGAGGCCTTGTCCGTGCTGCGGGTTTTGAACCCTCGCCGCGGCCGGCCTTTCCCGTTGATGGACACGTACCACTGGCGTTTGGCGCTGGCGCGCCGCCTGCCGCCGCCTCCTCCGGGCGGGGCGGGCTGCTCGGTGGAGTGGTGGCGCGACGCGTACGTGTTGTAGCCCAGCTCGTGGATCCGCTCCACGAACTCGCATTCTTTGTTGAATACCTCCTGGAAGGAGGAAGATGATGAGGAAGAGGATGAGCAGATCGCTTAGACAGACATTCCTCTTTGAGAAATGTCAAATTAACCACATGAACCCTAGCTTCCCTAATCTGAGGCTAACATTGGGGCTATTTTCAGCTAAGATTTTTTGTGTAAAGTGAAAACAGGAGAGCATAGAGTCATGGGTGACTCCAGTCAACTGTTTTTAAGAGATTAAATACATTTACATTGTGGATATAATGGAGATTCATTGTATTTTCCCTACACACACGCACGCACACACACACACGCACGCACACACGCACACACACACACACACACACACACACACACACACACACACACACACACACACACACACACACACACACACACACACACACACACACACACACACACACACACACACACACACACACACACACACACCTGTCCATGCAACCCCCATCAGTCCATGATCAGCCACAATGTGAAATTGCCACAAAATAAAGTAGTTATGAGCACTTAGTATAGCCTAATGCAAAGATAAACATCACAGCCCTTTAAAATTAAATCTCCATGCACTTGCTATGACGTCATTTGTAACGTCCTCTTCACACCTGGGTCCCTTTCGGTAAATCACATTTAGGCTACAACAAGTTCAAGTGTGTGACGTAAACCTGTACTTACCGAAGCATATAGACGTCCTTTATCGTTCATGGCCAAGTATCTACCGGAAAATAGTCCCTTTATGGCCACGACACCCACGTCCACTGCTGTGATCTCCATGATACCTTTAATTGAAGCAAACACACAGTTAGGCACAGTTACACACGTGTGTGTGTGTGTGTGTTGTCGAAATGTATATAGGGCCGAAGTGGTTACTGTATGTTTTGTAATAATAATCAAAATGTGCAAAGTAACTAGTAAGTTAAGTTTTCAAATAATTGTAGTGTAAAGGTACAATATTTGCCTCTGAGATGTAGTGGAGTAGAAGTAAAAGTACTGAAAATTGTAAATACTCCAGTAAAGTAAAAATACCTCAAAACTGTACTTAAGTACAGTACTTGAGTAAATGTACTCAGTTACTTTACACCACTATATATATATATATATATATATATATATATATGGGCCTAATTAAATGAAAGGTCGATTAGATTTAGACTTGCACGAGCTTCTCATTGGGTCCAGGGTGTTTATTTGCTTTGTAACGCTCCTCGATTCATCAGTCTTCTATTCAGTGGCTTCTAAAAGCCCTAATCTTCTACTGATTAGATAAATACATCCGTTAGGATCCATTGTGAGGCTGAGGTCTGTTAAATCTTCCGTTCATATGGAGATGAATGGCAGATCCTTGTTTGCTCGCGCTAATTGGACTTCTATCGCCTGGTAAATGACTGGCGCTGTTTGAATAAACAACATGAAGTCACTGCTCTCTAACATTTTCATCTCAAGGACCCCCAAATTGATATGTATAGGCTAGTCCATGTTTGGCCCCCTCTGGAAATATGTTGTGCCAGGGACCCCCATAATCGGTGGTGGAAAAAAGTACTCAAATGTTTTACTTGAGTAAAAGTATCAATACTGCAACGTAGAAATACTCTGTTACAAGTAAAAGTCTGGAATTCAAAATGTACTTGAGTAAAAGTACAAAAGTATTGGTTGGTATCACAGTATACTTGAAGTACCAAAACTCATTATAGAATCACATATATATAATATTTTGAAAATAGCTGATCTACAAGCTCACAATCATGGTGACGCATTGTGAGCTTGTAGATCGGCTATTTTCAAATGGCCAAAAATATAGGGCTGAAGTGGTTACAGTATGTTTTGTAATCAAAATCTATAAGTAACTAGTAACTAAAGTTTTCAAATAATTAGTAAAAGTAGCCTACAATATTTGCCACTGAGATGTAGTGGAGTAGAAGTAAATGTATACAAAAATTGAAATACTCCAGTAAAGTAAAAGTACCTCAAACCTGTACTTGAGTAAATGTACTTAGTTACTTTCCACCACTGCTCTGTTATTCCACCCATAACAGAGCATTTGTCAATATCTTTCGAAAATAAAGCCGAGAAAGAAAATAGAGCGCTAAACTGTTCCTCGTTTTGCTGGGTGGGGACCCCCTGGAACCCCTTCAATGACTCTGGGGGTCCCTGGACCCCACTTTGAGAAGCAGTGCGTTAGGCTAAGCATGGAGCAAAGGACATTCACAAAATGATTACAAGAACGCAGCCTCTGTAAAACTAACGGCGCTCAAATCAAAGACAGTCGATCAAACGGTTCAGTTAGATCATTGGTTCTCAAAGTGGGGTCCGGGGTCATTGGGGAGGTTCCAGGGGTCCCCAGCAAAATTGGTTAATGTAGCATCACGATCATTTCAACCACTTTAACCTTTGATACTTTGGCTATTCAAAAAAAGCTCATAGCGTGTCACTTCGTACCATGCTATGAGCTTGTAGATCTGCAATTTTTCAAAACTCTTGAACATTAGTGAACATTTTTTTATCATTTTTTTAAAAATATAAATCTTTGCTTCTGGGGGTCCCTGGCACAACATATTTTCAGAATGGGGTCCGCGGGTAAATATATACAAAGTTTGTGAACTACTGAGTTATAGATTATATCAAACGGCCAAAGTAACAGAAATAATCGTTGTGTCTCTACAGCCACTTAAAATTATAGCCTACACACAAATTTGGTTTGATCATTTGAATTTTAAATATAACGTGACGTTGATCGATTTGGATCAAAGTAGGCTATCGCACTTTTTTAAAACACTTAGTTTGGTTTGGTTTGTTTATTTATTAATGTATTCTTCACATGTTCCACCTTTTAACCGCTTTGAACAACGCAATCAGTCATTTTCAAACTTTATTCTGTTTAGACATGAACATAGTAGAACCCCCTGTTATTTAAAAAAAAAGTTAATAACTCTTGATGCAAACTATTTTCTTGAACTGTTGTGATTTCCCCGCGTAGTACTCCCTGCTGGCAGTAATTAAATCAAGTAGCCTAAAGCCTACTCACTATATGGGTTGTTTTCCTCCAGGGATCCGTCTATTTTCCCGTTAGGATGGATCTGAAGATGGTATTTCGTCGCGCAGTAGAGCTTTCTGCGCCTCGGCGCGCCCCCGAGGTGCTCGTACACTCCCCCGCGTCCCCCCGCGTCTCTCCGATGCCGGGGGTCGCAGGAGGTCTGGTGTTGGCCCCGGGACCCCCGGGCACACGGAGGACCCCGGGACGAGGAGGAGGAGGACGCCCTCGTGGGCTCGCTGGGCTCCAGCAGGTTGAGCAACACGAACAGCAGCGGTATTACTAGCATTGTGATGGCATGGCCGGGGAGCGCACGATTCCGGAGAGAAAAGTGAGAGATGAGGATGATGGTGCCTCTGGTCGGGGTCCCATTAAACTGTCGTCCCGTCAGCCGTCCATAAGCATCCGGAGGCTCTCTCCTCGATCACGTCCCGTTAGCTCCGGGCTATCCTTTGATTGGCTGATTGATTGATTGATTGATTGATTGAAAAAAATAAGAGCACAGAAAGTAGAGTTCAATACAAAAGGATCATCCGATCAAAAAGATCATCCGATCATCCGATGCGAGCCGGTGAAAGAACCGACGACGCGGTGCGTGACAGGAGCGGCGTGGGTTGCCTTATAGTGCGTCCTGTCCAGAGGGCATTTCATTAGAGTCCCCAACGCGATCCTCTCCAAAAAACACAAGTCAGCCACTGACTGCGGGACAAACAAACTCCTCCGGTGCCTCTGGATCCCGACTGAGAGGCTGATCGTGAGATTTTTGCCGATCAACCAGTGCAGCGCAGATATAAAAGAAGCCAGCGGTGACAATAGCCTCGAACTCCGACCAATTGATACAAAGGAAAGGGGGGAGGCTAAAGGTATCAGCGCTGTGTGAAGTGAGAGACTGCGGCGTGGATGAAATTACACAGCGTTACACACAGTGGCTTTACTGCGGAACACCGCATCACAAAGGGCCAGCCATCTAAGGGCAGGTCTTCTCCCTCTGAACTCCTTCTTTTGAAAGATCTACCCAAAGACCAATTATACATCCCAAATTATACACCCCTAGGCTAGGACATGTGCACCGGTCCAAGAGGAACAGGTGATGCGTCCCGCAACACCTTCAAAAAGCACTTAGTCCCAATTGTGGTTTGATATATCCTGCGCAAATCAATGAGTAATCCCCCCCCTAATACAGATAGTAGCAATATAGTAATATGTGAATGAAAAGGCACGTTAGACCACTGTTTCCTAAACACTGGGTCGGGACCCATTTGTAGGTCGTGGACACATTTTTATGGGTCCCGAGTAAACTTCAAAACATATGTAGGTCTATCCTATTTAAAAAAGCAACATTTTTCATGAATTAAAAACAAACACAATGATTTTCAAAATAATTTCATGAATAGGCTAATAAATAAATAAAAAATCCATACATTTGAAAAAACAATGTTTAAGAAGTAGTTGTGAGCTTGTAGATCTGCTATTTTCACTAGTTTGGGTACCGGGCAAAGTCTATTATCTCTTTTGGGTCTTGAGCTAAAAAGTTTGGGAACCACTGCGTAAGTCAAGTTCCCGTTTAAACAGTGTTTCTTTTGAAATATGACCAATGGACCATATTGAAATTGAGAGCTCTTATTTAGTTGAACAAGTGATGCAGGTTTTTAATCTCTCTGTCCCTATTGGATGAGAAAATGCATGGGGCCTATAATATGTCACAACGTGAACCCATGTTGATTGTCTATAAAAGGTGTTCCAAAAGTTTTGGGTGGTCCTCGTCTCTACTTCCAAGAATACATTTATCCAGATTTAACAGGTGCCCACAAAGATTACACGGTAAGCCCGTCATTATGGAGCTGCGGGGTCAATCATCAAGTTTGTCTTCATTTGTAATTTGCCTCGATTCAACGCTCACTCACGGCGTGGGTCTCTTGCGCAACGCACTGAACGCAGTCCTTGTTGCGCGCATGTGGCGTTAATGGCGAGCATCCATCCCCACCAGACAGACAGACAGACAGACAGACAGACAGACAGACAGACAGACAGACAGACAAACAGACGGCCCACTGATAGACAGACAGACAGACAGACAGACAGACAGACAGACAGACAGACAGACAGACAGACAGACAGACAGACAGACAGACAGACAGACAGACAGACAGACAGACAGACAGACAGGCCGCCCACAGACAGACAGATGGCCTACAGACAGACAGACAGACAGACAGACAGACGGCCCACAGACAGACCGGGTGGGGTTGAGATGGGCTGGGCCTGATGGCTGTCAAAGCTAAAGCTATACTACTGTTGCAGAACAGCGCGCGGGACTCGAACCCTCGACGCTCGACCCTCGATCTATGAAGAGCGGACAGATCCTCATAGATATATTTATATATAGGTCCCTCCTGGCTCTCCTGTCAGCTCTATGAGAAGTTGATTTCTGTCAGCCGTTCCATTATGAAGAGATCAAATCAATGAGTCATTTGGGATCATTAATCCAGGAGATTAATGATCTCCTGGATCAATCAAATTTCTGAGCAAAATGGGTTTCTCTTGATGTAAAAAAAATAATAATAAGAAAGAAAGAAAAATGAACAATAAAAATGTGGTCACAAAAAAAACCACGAATCCAGGAGGCTCTCCATAATAAAGCCAGTATTGTGTCTCCTTTACGCAGGCAGGGCGCTGTGAACACGCCAGACTCGCAGACTGTTTCCCATCCTAATATCCTTTGCTCTCTGGCGAGGCAGCAACCGGTGGGCGGAAGAGCAACAGGCTCTAAATGACTACTGCCTAAATTGCTTCCATCTTGGTCGCATTATGGTGAGCATTCTGCTAATTAGCACCATCATCTACAAATCTCTCTGCCCTTTGGCGTTGCTCCAGCGCCTGCTATCAAGGCCCTGTGTTGAGAATCCCCAAAGGGAGCCTGGCTGCTTAATTTGTCTTCCCCTCCCATACATCACCACCCCGGCTATAGCTGTGCCTCTGTCACTGCATTTAGCCCCGGCTATTAGGGAAGAAGGGGGCACTGATCAGTGGTGGGAAAAAAACTTTACCTAAGTAAAAGTATCAATATACTGCAACATAAAATACTCTGTTACAAGTATAGGCTAAACGTCTGGTAATCAATTTGCTTGAGTAAAAGTACAAAAGTATTGGTATCTAAATGTACTTAAAGTACCAAAAGTAGAAAGTACTCATTATGCAGAATGTCCCATTTCACAAGTGATCTTTTGAAAATAGCAGATCTACAAGCTCACGAGGCCTTGCAAAGCAACTTGTTGTGAGCTTGTGGATCTACTATTTTCAAATAGCCAAAGTTTATAGGGATGAACAAAACTATACACAAAGTATAGTAACTAAAGTTTTCAAATAATTGTAGTGGAGTAGAAGTATACGAAAATTGGAAATACCCCAGTAAAGTAAAAAAAAAAGTAGGCTATACCTCACTTAATTACAGTACTTGAGTAAATGTACTTAGTTACTTTACACACCACTGGCACTGATAATTATAAATGTGTGTGCATTGTGCACAGCCCTAAAGAGCCCTCCTTCGCGAGGCAGACAACATACCAAAAACATCAACCGACCGATGTATATCATAGGTTGTTGTGTCTCTTGATGTGGTGGTGGTGCTGGCAGAGGGTGGGACCTGTGATGTGGTCTGCTGTTGCTCTCACAAACTATTTTAATTGCACTGCCTCCATCTCGCCGCCCACAAAGCGTCCCAGTAATAATCACGGCGAACGGCCTGATTCTTTTTGCGCAGTGTGTGCACTGACTGTGTAGGCCTACAGCAGTGGTTCTCAAACTTTTTCATGCCAGGGACCCCCAAATTGATATATATTTGGCCACGGACCCCCATCTGAAATTATGTTGTGCCAGGGACTCCCAGAAAGTAAAGATTTGGGTTAAAATGTTCGCTTTAAAATAAATATATTCAAAGATTTGCACAAATTTTCAAGATTTTTCAAAAATAGCAGATCTACAAGCTTATAGTGCGGCACTTGGTGCCGCGCTATAAGTTTGTATATCTGCTATTTTTGAATAGCCAAAGTATAAAAGGTAAAAATTATTGTGACATTTCGATGGGGACCCTCTGGAACCCCCCCAAGGACCCCTGGGGGTCCCCGGACCCCACGTTGAGAACCAATGGTGTACAGGCATAGGCATGTGGTGGAGTACTCAAATGTTCGTAGAAGTATCAATACCATAATGTAGAAATAAATATTCCGTTACATGTAAAAGTCTGGTTTTCAGAAATTAAAAAAAGTAGGCTACAAAAAGTATTAGTATCAAAATGTACTTAAAGTACCAAAAGTAAAAGTAGCCTACTCCTTATGCAGAATGTCCCATTTCAAGTTTTCCAAATGTATAAGAATCTTTTGAAAATAGCAGATCTACAAGCTCACAAGTGTCACATCGCAATGCATTGTGAGCTTGTAGATCGGCTATTTTCAAATGGCCGAAATATATATAGAGCTTAAAGTGGTTAATGTATGTTTAGTGATAAAAATCTGAATCTAAAAGGTAACTAGTAACTAAAGTGTTCAAATAATTGTAGTGGAGTAAAAGTAGGCTACAATATTTTCCTCAGAGATGTAGTGAAGTAGAAGTAAAGTATTTAAAATTGGAAATACTCCTCTAAAGTAAAACATACCTAAAAAAAAGTACAGTACTTGAGTAAATGTACTTCATTACTTTACACCACTAAAAGCAGTGGTCCCAAACACAGGGTTGCAGCCCATTTTGGGTCACAGACACCTTTTCTCAAGTAAATAGCAGTGTTTTTTTTTTTTTTTTTACCTTTTCCACTATAATAATTGTTTTGTTTTTTTATGTTTCCAAGATGTTCCAAAACATGCAAAAAATCTGACAAATTGTCAGATTTTTTATTGTGATAATAGCAGATCTACAAACTCACAATAATGCCTTACTAAATTAATTGCAATGAGTTTAGATCCGCTATTATCACTATTTTTGAAATAGTAGCCTACTTAGTATTCATAATGTATTTTTGATGGGTCCGAAGTGACATCAAATTTATCTTTTGGGGCTCCAGCTGACAACGCTTGGGAACCTGCTGTAAAGTAGCCTACTTATTGTTCATTTAACACTCTCATTGTTAACATATGTTTTACTAGGGCTTTCTCTCTGGCACAGGTGTCTCTGCATTTTTTTAAGACTTAATTTGACGCTTAAATCTCGAACATATTTAAATCAACTGAAGCCTAATGAAATCATTCCTTTTTTACACCAAAAATCACACATACTTCATAATAATAGCAAGAGGTATAGCAATCAAATGGGCAGCATTTTGCCATGGACAAAACAAAAATGTAATGTTATGTCAGAATCAGCCACTTAAATAAATAAACATGGACAATATTAAGCCAATATGAGGGTATTTGTTCCCCTGAGATAGTTTAGACTATTAGCGTATTCCATGTGATTAAATCCACTTGACAAATGATTCTAAACCAGGTCCCATCAAGTGGTCCCAACACAAAACACAGAACATACATTTTAACCTTCCATTTTCTCTCTCGGTCTGCCATGAATGAAAGCAAGAATTTCAGGGCTCGTTTTTTAATTGACCTCCCCAAATCCCCCAACCATAAAAAAAAAAAAAACCTTTTGTACAAAGAGGTTCTTTTCTGCTTT
>NC_137603.1:61687478-61692478 GCF_963280865.1 Gymnoscopelus braueri
AGAAAAACCTTACTCACTGTACGTTTCTGCAAAGCGCAAAATAGCTTTGGATGTTATTATTATTCCCTGTGTGCGTGTGGATGTGCCTAGATGCAGACCATGTTGACTCAATCCAAAAAAAATGTAGTCAAAGTACATAATAAAGTACATAAGAAATGTTAATGCTGTGAAACGTTTTTTTTTTTGGGTGCATAAATGTTGATGTCATGTTGAACACATCACTTGGTTACAGAAACATACAATGACAATGGGAAAATAGGAGGGGGGACCAAGTATAATCCCCTGCGGGACCCCGGTCAACTAAGTATATAGGGTTTAAGTGGTTAAGAGATTATTTTCAAGACATTACTGCTTATTATTACACGGCTTGTTTGAATGCTTGTTTCTGATTGGTCCCTGCGCTCTGTTATTCCTCCATAGCAGTCGGCCCCTGGTTACGTTGCCATGGAAGCCGAAACTTGTAAGCAATAAGCGTTTGCTTAATAGAGTATTCGTAAGTACTAAGCGAGGTTAACACACAGCTTTGCATCAGTCCTGCTTCAGTTGATCGTGAATTATAACGCTAAGTAGGCTAATTTTAAGAAGGCTTAATGGTGGAAATACATTTTCAGGTCGAGATACCAATTTCATCCAATGACGGAGAGAGAACGCATATAGGATACAGGAGATACAAGGGAAATTGTAAGTGGTGAAACAAAAATATGAGCAGACAAAAATTGGAACTGGAACACTGATTGATGCTGATGAATTAGATACAATTGGCATCCTGACCTGAAAGAGATGTTTCTGTTTACCAAAGAGCTGGAGAGACTGGGAGACAACCTGTTAATGAACAAACACTCTAGTCTATAGCAACAATTATCAGAATAGAGCTTTAACTTATTAACAAAAACTTTTTTTGTTATAAACTAAATATATCTCTTACAGCTGCCATGCACTAACTTTAAACGTTCTTGTCACATCACTGGTTTACAGGTGTAAAGAAGTGGGTGGAATTGTTTTTCGTACAAGCTCCCAACATGAGGTTACAGCAGCAGACATAGTAGTAGATATATACATACGGTGCTGTTACTGTACTGACAGAATCCACAAGCTCAGAACGCGGTGCGAAGCGCCACGTTCTGCTACTTTTTCTATTTTTGAATTTGAATCCTGAAAAGTAACAGTTTTGGAAATAATGAGGTTTCCACCCAACAGAGACGATATCAGGCATGTCAATGTAAACCTAAGTTTGAGGACTACAGCAGCAACAACACGCAGTTCCAACCGTAGAATCTAGCATATTATTAGTGGAAGCAATTCATCATTTTAAAAACCAATAAACTCGTCCCTGTCCGGGTTTAGTTTGCAATAATGTTCATTATGTGTCACTTAGGCGTGAAGAGACAGGAAGTATGAGTGTGAGAGAGGTCATGACAACCAGGATGTTGTCATCATGTGGTCCGTGCACCCACTGACCCCCCCCCCCCCCATCTTTCAACACATCGGCTGTATTATGTTCTTGTTCAAACTGGCATCTACAGTAAAACCAGTACATGCACGGTAGCCCACTGTATAATGACAGAAATGCTTCCTGTACCACTTCAAGCCCTACTACAAGCCTTATCTCAAATCTTTCACAATTTCCCACAATTCTTCGTAATTTATCTAGCATTTTCTTCCACAGATTTTTCCACAATTTATTTAATGTTTCTTTCTTTTTTATCTTTGACCATTTTCAAGATGTTTCAACAATAGCAAAGCCTAACATAGGGCATAAGTGGTTAATAGTGTCACTTTTAACTAAAAGAAAACCATGTTTGATGTGCCACGATATAAAAATATATAAAGGATGTGATGTATCTTGATCCTTTTCTTTAGTTTTAGTTTAGTTCCCGTAGTTTACATGTTATCAGGAGGACCATCTCCCTTCACACATGTCTTCACTTACTGCAAAGTTCGATATCTTAACCAGAATCATGGGTTGCATAATATACAAAAAAAGAAGCTAGAATAGAAAAACAATGTGTAACTCAAAAGTGTAATATTCGAGGCATAATAATTGCATAGAGTGGTAGGGATTCAACTTTCAATATTTGTGATGATGTGTAAGATAGTAGAGGATTGTTAGTGGCCTATTATCAAATGAAATAAAAGGAAAAGTCTGTTGGTGGGCCCATCATTAAGAGTAAGACATGTCTTAGTTTGTTTTTTGTAAGGTTATAGTTTGAGATAGTTCCACATTATAAGGTGCATGGTGAGTATTCTGGTCATGACACCCTCGGCCTTGTCTTTATAGTTTGAACCTCTACTGCAGTGGTTCTCAATGTGGGGGTCCTTGAGGGAGTCCCAGGGGGTCCCCACTCCCCAGTAGTTTTACAGTTTAACCACTTAAAGTCTGTTTTACACTTTCAATAATGTTCAAAAATGATGGCATGACCAAAATATGGATGCCAGGTAGAAAGTGGTTAACTTCACTGTTATTTCACCTGCGAGAACTAGTCCAATGAGAGAATGCATGAGACGGAACACTGATGGCTTAATGGTTAAGATTATGCACCTAAAGCAACATATTATTAGGCTCTAATGCAGTCTAACACCGAGACGCAGGTTCGATTCCCGAGCCCGACGACCTTTGTTGCGTGTCACTCCCCATTTCTACTTAAAGGTACAGTTCACCCCAAAAAAAGCTTTTTTTCTATGGATTAGTCACCCCATGGAGACTTGAATTCATGGATATTTGAGCGGTGTAACCGCTCCTATAAGAGTGTTTAGGACCCATCCGTGGCGAAAGTTTTTCTTTCCGTCGTGAAAATTTGTCTTTCGCTGTGACGCCATGCTGTGGAAAACACGCCCATAGGCTAAGCTCTGCAGGACGTGCCGTGATTGGCTAGCGAGACACATGATGAAATTAACTTCAAACTTCGTAGACGCGCTGTGATTGGCTAGCGAGACGCATGATGAAATGAATAATAATGTAAAAAATTTAAGCACGTCACTTCGCAGGATGTGCTGTGATTGGCTATCGAGATGCATGATGAAATTAATAACTCATAAATAGCACCGCTCACTTCACACTGGGTGTGATTTTAATTTTTTGTTTTTGTCACATTCCTAAGCTAATAATTTGATGTAAAAAATATCCATGAATCTCCATGGATAGAAAAAATGTCATTTTGGGGGTGAACTATCCCTTTAATACCTATCCATTTGGGGGGTCCTTGACATGAAAATGTCTGAGAAGCACTGCTCTACTGTATCAAGAAAAGGAGAGCCCAGCAGAAAAGAAAGAGTGAGCGAAGAGCTCAAGGGAGAGACAGAGGCCGCGAGGTGGTTCCGTCTGTCAGTCAGCTAATTGGCCAAATGACAGACGTCTGTCTTGACGGCACTTGAGGCCAGCACTCTGTTTGCCCTTGTCTTTCAGTCCAACATGTGTGTGCTATGTTAATGCCCCCTGCCCGCACGCGACCAGGCCTGCTGCTGCACCGGGGGCATCCCAACACGCTTAACTAATAGAAAAGGTTCAACGACCACAAAACAGATTAAGAAAAATAGGAAACGTTGTTTAAACATTGGGTTTGATGAGAATTCTGGAAAAAAAAATCAGTGAAGTAACGGAGTATACATACTATAACAGAAACCCAAGACCCAAGAGCAGAACCACGCAGGCAGGCAGATCAAGTTCAATGATGATTTATTATTATCAACCTCTCAATACAAGGTGGCAATGAAGCAGAACATACAAGGGAGGACACACATGATAAACAACTATAATCTGACAAAAAGTTACTATATACGCAGGGAGGTTTAAATAGACACAGGACTAACAAGACACAGGTGAACTCAAAGACAATCAATACAGGGATTGGTTGGGAGACTAACCGGACACAGGTGGAGAAACGAGTAATCACAGGGAGGTGAGACAAGACAGGTAGCAAACACTAGGGCAGACAGGAAACACTAGGAACAATACTACACAATAAAAGTGCAAGGAGAACAGCAAACTATAGGAACGATACATAATAAGATACAAAGTTCCTGACATCCAATTCTGATCCGCAGTGTGTCATTGACCATGAAGCTTTTTGATTGATTGATTGATTGATTGAAATCTTTATTAGTCAAAACATTGAACAGCATGGAGGTACAGTGAAACATTAAGGCACAAGGATAACACAAAATGCCTCCATTCGGAGACCAGAAGTCCCTTAAACTGGAAGGTTGTCACCTTGAGTCTGGCGCCTTAGACCACTCGGCCATCCTGACCAGTGTACCATATTACGGTTCAAATCCATCCAGCATCCATCTTGTCTCATGTGTCTCTTTGTGCAGTAGCTCAGTGGTTCTCAACTTGTTGGACCCCAGGGGGGTCCCCAAATGATGTTGGGGGTCCCCAGATGATTAGCTTAAAGTGCAACATTATTTTCTCACTCAACGGTAAACAAACCAACATACCGTAAGTGTATACAGGGTATCTGCACATTTCTTAAGTAACAATTTAAGGATTTTTAAGACTTTTTTAATACCTCTGAAATGAAAATTTCATTGCGTCAAAAGTAATCAACAAACTATAGCAAACATTTTCACAATATTTATCTGTGGAACCGAGTCAAACACAAATGTGTGTCTCAACTCCTACAAATCCAAGTGCTTGTCAGGGTGGGGGGTCCCCAGTTCACATATCATTATTTTGGGTGGTCACGGCCTGAAAAGGTTGAGAACCAGTGCACTAGCTTATGTTCATGTGATCACATCTGCTTTGAGTTTCTCCTTCATTCTAGCTAGTTGATGAGCAAGGATTAGGACTATGGCGACTGGCCTAGGATTTGACTATTCATGATTCCAGTCTAGCAAAAATAGCAGATGTACAAGCTCACAGCGTGTCACTTCGAGCTTGTATATCTGCTTTTTTTCTTTTACATGGGGTTCCCTTCCCTGGCAACAAAACCTTTTCAGATTGAGGGTCCTTGGCACAAAAAAGTTTGAGAACCACTGTCCTAGGAGGACACAGCATGCACGTG
>NC_137603.1:61694978-61702478 GCF_963280865.1 Gymnoscopelus braueri
CACAGTCGCACACGAGTGTGTGCCCGCACGCACGCACGCACGCACGCGCACGCATGCGCACGCATGCACACGCACACGCACACGCACACGCACATGCACACACACACAGACAGACTGTGTGTGTTTTAGCACACTGACTCATCAGACAGAACACATACAAACTCTGTGCTGTGGGCTCTCGTGGGCTCTAATGAAAAGCAGACACGTGTGTCTGTGTGTGTGTTCAGTGAGCCGCATGCCTTGATGAAGGAGTGAGAAGAGTGTTCTTTTCCCCCATAAACACAGTTTCTGTAATGTGATGTAATCCCATTACATGGAATGGGAATAAATCACCTCTTCTCCCCCCCATATTATTATTTTACATTCTTGTGGAACTACCAAAATATTTTACTCAGTTATGATTTTTTTTTTTTACTTGCAGTATGTTTTTAACATCTATGATTATTTGGTATCATGCTAATGTCAAAACATATTTGAAATGTGGGAAATGCAAAATACATGAACAACTTGATTTGATCGTGTCTTTTCTGCATGGTTCACATCAGTGCATATAGTGACTCTAGTCTAAACCATCTATTTAGAAGCAGATTGAGTATTAGTAAATAACCTTTCTAATATCATGACTTAAAATGCATTATTAGAAGAGCTTTAGACTAAATAGAGATGATTGTGTAAATAGAAACACACAGATGCTACATGTTCTGGTTATTGTTAATAGAACACACATATACACACATCTTGCCTTATGCCTCATCACTAATCTTCTTAGGCACTTTTGATACTCTGAGTCTGAATAACATTTTAAAATAGTGAAAATACGCGTTGTAAGATGGTAGATCGGCTATTTTCACTATTTTGAATCAAGTATCAAACAATGTATAAAGTGTGTGCATATTGTATGAGCATATTGCTAAACTTTGACCTTGCAATGTAACCTTGACCTTTGACCAGTTTGATAACAAACAAACAAACAAGAAAACAGCACAGGTCCTGATGGGCTGTTCACACCGGATGGGGATAGGCGGCAAAGGCCATTGACATCAATGGAAGGTGGTTCGGCGCTCATCAGATTTGGTTGAGCTCTATGGGGTTGCAGTGAGCGCAACAGGTTTGCACCAGGTTTCTGTCAAAGTTCAACCAAATTCAGCTTTGACCACCCCCAGCCGCTGACCTTTCAACACGTAGCCAATAGCATTAGAGAGAGAGTGGAAGGGACTGAACAGTGAACGCACGCACGCACGCACGCACACACGCACGCACGCACGCACGCACGCACGCACGCACGCACGCACGCACGCACGCACGCGCACGCACGCGCACACACACACACACACACACACACACACACACACACACACACACACACACACACGCACACACACGCACACACTGTCTGTCACACACAGAATGACACATCAACTGTGTCACAACACCAGAGGGAGAGACCATGATCTGGTAGCACCAAATTTAGAACAAACATGGGAAAGTTCTCATTCTACTACTCTGCCACCAAAATGTGGAATGTCCTAACACCATCCATTAAAGGATGTGTAACACTGGTTTCTTTGTAAATTGGCCTGAAAAACATCTACCAGGAGACCACAAGGGGAGGAGAATGTCATTTTCCCATCTCTTTTGTACATATAGTGTTTGTATTTGTTAATGACATGTATTATTGTGTTAATTTTTGTACGATATGTTGATGAATTGAATACATAGGACCACAATGGATTTTTTTTGTGTTATCCTTTTAGCTACTGTTACTGTACCTCGTGCTGTTTATAGATCCAGATGTCACCACACTCTGGATGTCACCAGAGTGTGGTGACATCTGGAGAGACAGAGGGCGGCCGGAGAGACGGCGACCCGGGGTGGAGAGGGTTGGCAGCCCAAACCACTTCTTCTGTGAGGAAGAACCCAAAAAGCTACAGACGGCGGTAAAACCTGCAAGGAGGGTTTAAAAATCCATCATGGCAGAATGAGATGTTCGTGCCCCAGCAGCAACGATGACGTAACGCACAGAAGAACGCCCACTTCTGGTCAGACGAAGGAGGAGCCAGGCCCGGAGGCAACCCACAGTGCCTAGAGCCTCCTAGTGTCGCCAACACCTGTTGCTAACATCTCACCTGCCACCCTAAACCCCCAAGAGACAGTGGGGGCAGTAGCATGCCACTTGGACACAGGCCAGGGTCTGATCAGCCTCGGTCGGGTCGCCTGGAGGTAGCCTCGCGTGGCCAGACTATAAAAGTTTTTTAAGACTAAAAAAGTTTTTTTCCAAGAGGCGGGATCAAAAGAATGGCTCTGGACGCAATTGGTTAGACATACAACCAACTACCAATTACAGTCTCCCATATTTGAATACTGGGCCCTGATTGGTCACCCCAGACTTCAGGAGCAGGAAATGGATTCACAACGGAGCGGTGCCAGACCCAAATCGCAGAGGGCAATTTCTTTTTTGCACCGTCAGATTCTTCTGGTCCCAGGCTAGCCTGGAGGAGGGTGTCTGTTGCAAGACACCCAGTGACTCCAGGAAACAACACTGATGATGTGTCCATGATGATGTGTGCATCAGTTGATGTTTTATCAACATACATCTCTGACTAATAAAGTATTCAATCAATCAATCATTCAAACCACAGAGGCGTACCGGTCATTCAGATTTCAACTGGAGCTACATTGTTTGTTACAACTACTACAGCACAACCACATTGTTATCTACCTTACCAGGCAGCATAGCTCACCATGGCATAACCCGGGTGGTTGGTTAGAAGTGGGAATGACATTTCCCAGTATGCCCCTGGGCGCAGGGAAATGTGTTTATTGTGATGTTTACGTCGTTCTTTGAATATGCTATTGCATTGGGGGATTACAGTATGTTGTGGGACTGTATGTGTAGTGTTGTGCTGTGTCATGGTGTTCATTTGGTGATTAAAGTTGACATATGTGTTTTGGTGTAACACCAATGGCTGTGATGTCTGTTTGTCCTGATCACGCTCTCTCCCATTTCCCACTGATATTGAGAGGGTTTGTGTGGTGGTCTGATGTGTGCTGATGCCACAATAAAGAGTCAATTCCTTTAAAAGTCGTTGGCATGCCTTCTTCGTGTGAGCAATGTTCGGGTCATTGCAATACTATATAAACAAAGATGGCTGCCAATATTTATTGTTTTTGACGCTGTTGGCTCGATTCTGCTTGCACTGATGTGGACGGCAATCTGAGCGGCAAGTTTCCGCCTATCCTGTGTGAATGGCCTGTCACCCTACTGCCAAGACATCTGCCAAGTCTGATTGAGCTGTGATAAAGGTTATCACGGTGACAGAGAAGCAACCAGATACGCCACTCTGCTGTGCACTGCTGGAATAAACATGTACCGCCCTTAATCCTAAATGTCATACATCTGCACTTTATAATATGTTGAAGACTTATGAGAATAATCAGAATGTGAATCAGAAAATACTTTATTGCCGAGTATTAGTTACAAACAAGCAAATGATTAACTTTGTCTTGTTGTGCGATAATTTCTGGGAACTCAGATTACTGATAACTTAACCGAACAAATTAACAGTGACTACGAACAAACACAATGTGAACATAGAGGACTCCTGTATGAAAAGTGGACTCATACATGCAAGAGTTTAACCATTTAAACCATAATACTTCATTGACCGAGCTCCTCCAGGGGTCTATACTTTGCCCCGGCCTCCTTTTTTCCATGTACACCAAAACCTTTCAACGAAAGCACAAGCTCACAATGCTGCGTTTTTATTTCTGTTGTATGTAAAAGCCCTCGCTTTACAAATAAAATGTACTTACTTACAATGTGTCACGTCACAACTAGGCCGTGGGCCGAGTGCTCCAATTCTGACTTTCATTGATCCCCACTCAGGAACTACATTCTTTTTTCAGGGTCGTCATATACAATTCTTATAAGTACTGTAACGAATGTTTCCAGCTTCGATTCATGCACCAGAATGAAAGAGACAGATTAAAAAAAATGCACTTTTAAACAGGCAAATATGCAGGGCTACTAAGAATCTCCATGGCAACCAGGAAGAAAACATTCTGCAAAACCAAAACTTCTGGTCCAAAAAGACTAAAATGAGCGTAAAATATAGATTTTCATAACGAACTTGCAACAGCTATACCATAGGCTACTAGTTCATTAATAACTATTAGTATGGTTTTGCAGAATGTTTTCTTCCTGGTTGCAATGGAGATTCTTAGTAGCCTTGCATATTTGCCTGTTTAAAATTGCATTTTTTTTACATTCTCTTGACCAATAAAGAGCACATTTCAAGAGCATGTAAGACTAGAAAAGGTAGCCAAATAAATGGTTTGTATCAAATGCAGTCTATTACACTGAGGTTCAATAAACCTACTCACTACCAGTAACCTTGAATTCGACATTGCGAATTTCATGGATATATTCTGAACACTTTGCATCTCAACATTTGTACTAAAAAGAAGTACTTGAACTGCATCAAAAAGCATATATTCAGTAGGGTATGGTAACCAGTAGAGGTAGTACAAAAAGTTACTTTTTTAAAGTGATTTATTCAAAGTTAAGATATTACATAGTATCACATTGCAGCAGCAAACTGTGGCATTGATGGATGACATGCCTTGAGGTCCTTGTCTGTGGCTCAGCTACATTACTTCATATATGTACATTTTCTGCATTTGAGTAGATATCAGATCAGCCTTGAACTTCCCCTATAACCACTAGGACAGATGTTCTATAACATAGCATGTGTCATAGACGCACTGTGAGGAAAACTGGCACCTGAAGTTCATGCGAATGCATTGAAGTCAATGAGAGCAGTTTCTATCAGCTTATGAATATATTTTTATACTTTCTACACAATCATTAACACATAGATCTTCATAATCATGTCGATCCATCTCTCATAGACTGCAAACGTGACACACAATCCACTCTTCTTCAAACACAATAATTCACAATAATTTCCCAGATCCAGTTGTTTGTCACCTCTTGCACCTCTGCAATTGAGCCACTCCATACAGCCTGCAACACACAAACATCATTTGTGGTTATTGCACACAAACATAAGATAGATAACGAACACTGTACAAAATAACGAATGCAGCATGAGTGCACACACACTTGACAGACAAAGGTAATTTAACCCAACTAAATACATTAACAACTGGTAACTTTAGCTTAGAACTTGTCAAGAGAGACAGAACAAATGGATGCACAGTGATGAGATCTTAACAGAAATTATACGAGATGGGAATCAATAAAATAATGAGGCAAAATAGTGTAGCAGAGCCAATTTATGATAGTGAGATTTATAAAGGGGTACATATTGATTGGTCACTGCTTAATAGTATCTTAAGTATTTGCAGCAGTTGTTAAAACGAAATTTGCATCTGCAAACCATCCTTCTGTTGGCAACACTAACGTTATAATGATATAATATTGATGCTTAATATAATGTGCCGTCATCAACACGGCTCATTCTGTTGTCTACATCCATTGTATACATTTTCATAAGAAGTCCAACAATCATCCCAAAACAAATATCACCTCTACCTCTGTTGTTTTCTTGATTCCATCTGAGCTGTATTTCCTGGTTCTGCTTTTCAAGTGGCACGAAGAACGTGATTGGCCAACTGAATTGCACAATACAGTAGGCGAGCTTTGATTGGTTTATACTTCACATGGGGTTGCCAGGTTTTTGAAAATAAGTTTAGTTAGTGATATTATATCTAAGTTTTATTATTCTGGTGCAACTTTTCAGGTTGGAAACATTTGATAATGTGTTCATAAACAATTAATCTACACAATACTAAAAAATTAGCCAGTTCCTTGATGGGGATCAACCAACTCAAAAACTAAAGCAGATAGAGGCACTCGGCCCACGGCCTAAACGTGTCGTGAGCTTGTAGATCATCTATTTTCACAGAACACTTGCCTAATATGACATGGTCTGAAAAGGGACACTAAGGTTCACGTGGAATTAGGTATAGTAGATGTCAGTTAATAAATATACTGTATATATACTGTATATCGTCTCTATATCGGGTGGAAACCTCATATGTCCAAAACTGTTACATTTCAGGATTCAAATGCAAAAGTAGCAAAAGCAGCAGATCCACAAGCTCGAAACGCGGCACGACTTTTGATACTTTTGTGCGACGCTGTAGTATGATCAAGTAGGGCATTAATTCACTCCAAAACTAAAAAAGTTAGAATAAGGAGATAGAAGGCTTCTGCCCGACAGAATAAAGATCTTGGTCTAGCGATGCTTCTCCACTGGTGTTCCTCAGAACTCCACCAAGTCACAAGCCAACGAAGCAGATGACATTACTCTAGATGTTCTTATGATCCACTGACCACTGACACTGTGTTGGTGAGTTGAGAGGACCAGCGGACATGATGACCCATCATCATCATCATCATCATCATCATCATCATCATCATCATCATCATCATTAGCACCAGGTTGGAGTAATGAACAGCTGTAATTGGTCACATCCACTTGCAGGTTCATCATTCTTGATCGTCATCATCTACGACCGGGAAATAGTCCGAAAATGGCCAGCATCTGTGTGTGCGTGTGTGCGTGTGTGTGTGTGTGTGTCTGTGTGTGTTTGTGTGCGTGCGTGCGTGCGTGCGTGCGTGCATGCGTGCGTGCATGTGTGCGTGTGTGCGTGTGCGTGTGCATGTGCATGTGTGTCTGTGTGTGTCCGTGTGACCAAAAAAAACAGCAGCTCTGTCTGTCTGTGTGTATGTACTGTATGTATGTCTCTCTCTCTCTCTCTCTCTCTCGCTCTCTCTCTCTCTCTCTCTCTCTCTCTCTCTCTCTCTCTCTCTCTCTCTCTCTCTCTCTCTCTCTCTCTCTCACACGCTCACATGCGCACACACACACACACACACACACACACACACACACACACACACACACACACGCACACACACATGCATGCACACACGCACGTACACACACACATACCTCAGGAGGCTGTCATGTGTTTACGGCGCAAAGATTTAGGGATGCGTGCTACAACAATAAACACAGAAAAACAAAGTGCAATCCAATTACAGGCCTAATTCAGAATGTCATATATCATTAGGGATGGCTAACTCCGCCAGCCAGTAAGTGACGTCAGCAGAGATCTTTGATATGTTACAGAGATATCCCATCCCACAGCCTCCTAAGCTGGGGTGGTCATTCCACATGAACGTCAGATCTCCTGGATGTCCTATCAGTGTTGCAACTGTAAGAGTGTCGCTGACAGTGCAGGTTGAGATTAAAAAAATAAAGAATGAAAAATGCCATTTTAATGTCAGAATGTTCAGAACATATGTTTGTGACTTGTGAAGAATGGGTACAATATTTACATCAGTGACTGACTGGGGCAAAGGAATCTGTTATAATCTGAGCTCATGGTCACGTCTCCACTGGAAGTAAGAGACTCACGTCCTACTTCTGGTCTCATAAAACCAGTGGTTCTCAACCTTTACAGCCCGCG
>NC_137603.1:61707478-61725746 GCF_963280865.1 Gymnoscopelus braueri
TATAGTGTTCCAGTTCCAATTTTGTCTGCTCATTTCTTAGTGTCATCACTTCCAATTTCACTTGTTTAATCTGTATCCTGATTGAGTTCTCTGTCCTGGTTGGATAAAATTGGAAATGAAACTGAAACTGAAACGAAAATGCATTTTCTGTTTAATAAAGAGGTGGAGAGACAAGGAGACTCTTAATACTGAACAAACACTCTATAGCAATGAGTACTATCAGAATATAGAGCTATTTAACAATTATTTTAACCAACGCAAATCACTTACCCTACCTTTAATAGCCTATCAATGCATTGCTGTATTGAAATTGAATAATTAAATAAAAAACTATTCAGAAATCTTGAACAATTTAGAAAATAGCTGATCCACAAGCGTGGCAAATGTCCCTATATTTAAATAGGGCTTAAGTGGTTAATTCACAATATATCTGACAATAAGTTTGTATCCCAAAAGTCCC
Organism: Gymnoscopelus braueri; assembly: GCF_963280865.1. Taxonomy (NCBI): domain Eukaryota; kingdom Metazoa; phylum Chordata; class Actinopteri; order Myctophiformes; family Myctophidae; genus Gymnoscopelus; species Gymnoscopelus braueri. The sequence goes on from NC_137603.1 coordinate 61,707,939, forward strand.
TTCCTAGAACTGTATAAAAGTCAAAAGTACAATATTGACAACATTTCTATTTGGAATGAAGTGGAGTGAAAGTCATGTGCTTGCAAAGAAAGAAAGAAGTACAGTACTCAAATAAATGTACTTATTTACTGTCCACCACCGTAAGTTGGTTTTAGAAAATACATATGCAAGCTATACAGTTACAGATCCCATATCGTATGGCAAAACTTCAAATAAACAGCTTAAAGCCTCAGTATGTAACTTTTTTTAATGAATACGATTTAATTGTGTCGAATCTGTATGGTAGAGTATGTTAATACAATATAACCTATACAATTGGGGTGGTTGTATTTTGTCTCCCTGCTCTTCTATTGAGACATTTAGATCAGGTCATGTCTCACCTAGACACAGGATCTGACAAAAAATGTTTACCTGATGGTCAAGATTAAATTTATCCCCTGAGCAAGCAATGAATTTCAGATCGATATAAGAACAGCCTCATAACAGCATAAATGTCCCTGTCTGATGATTGATCACACTGAGTGCTACTGGGAGTTACTGATGACACTGTTTTGTATTTAAAGCGTCTGTGTTAAATGGCTCCATAGCCACAAAGCCACTGACCCTGCTAAAAAGCCACTTCCCCCGACAATCAAACTCATAAACGAACAGACCAGGGAAAAGTGTAACAAACTTGGGAAACGCTATAACTCTCTCCCCAGCCCCCTTTTTAAAAGTGGCACCTTCATGCCCCTCAATTGTGTGCTATACGACCAACATACAAACGTTGACAAACTCGACATGTCAACTGATTGCTGCTATTCTTCCTATTATTCTCCATTTCTTTTCATGCTTCTTTATTTATGTTTGTTACCGTTATTATTGCTGCAATGTAAGGACCCCAAAACAACATAATTTTACTCGTACGAATGTAAGATAATAGCAATATAGAATGTTGAATCTTGAATCTCACACATACATATTGGTGCACCAAGTCTATATAGGCTATGTGTTACTTGCTATGCGCTTAAATCAAAGCCCTTTATAACTTAGCACCATTGAGCCAGCTCTCTCTCTCTGCTGGCATTCTCTCTGGTGTTGTGTGTGTCTTAAGGCCTGAGGCCAGAGCCAGCATGCTACTGTAAAGAGAGCACAATTAGACAATTGGAAACACTTGCCGATCAATTAACCGTGGCACTGTTCCCATCAGTAACTCCCCCTGTCTCCACCCACAGCAGTCTTAATTGAGTGAGAGAGTTCACAAAAATGCTAATAAACAGCTTTAAGGCGCGATAGCACATACACGTCAGAAGCGGCAGCCTCCCGTTCACTTCCATTCTACGGGAGCAAAGGGGTGGAACTTCCCGTTGTGGTACGTAGATGGCTTTGATGCGGTGCATGGTTTTCAACACGTCTGAATCTTGGAATTCAACATTAGTGAACTTTGACCAGGTGTCAACCAGTGTTGCCATGACTGCTTATTAAAAGCGAATTTGGGCATGTTTTTCTGTAAAGTTGCTTGTAAATATTGGTAGTTGTGGGGGGTTTAGGCTTTTCTTTTAAGTGTAGTTATTTGGGCTTGCTTCCAATTTTTGTTGTTTAAACAATTGTTTAATCCAGTTCTCAAACATTTGCATGTCAAGGACGCCCAAATGAATGTATTTCTCCACAGAGCCCCACGTGAAAAATATATTCCAAATATTTCACTTTTTCATTTTAAGATCTTTTTTAAAATAGCAGATCAACAAGCTCGCAACACGTCACGAATGCGACGCGTTGTGAGCTTGTAGATTGGCTATTTTCAAATAGCCTATGTAATTAGGTTTAAAGTGCTCATGTGCAGTAGCCTATATTGGCTTCTTTTGGGCTTGTTTTCATAGACCTGGCTGCTAATTTCTCTCACAAATTCTGGCAACAGTGGCGTCAACCAAAAGGAAAGAAGCGCCGTGGTTTTGTTTGTTGACCTGGGTACTCCCTACACCAGCTCAACATAAAAAAAGCACCTTGAGATGGCTTCTGATGTACAGTAGTTTTCCGCTATACAAATAAAATGGCCGTGACTTCAATATACTAACTGATAAATGACCATTTACTATTAGGCTACTGGGTGTCATTTTGGCCGATCATGTATGAAGGATTTTGTGACAGTAGAGCAGCGATTGCTTCCCCACTTACATAAGACAGCAGCCGAATAGCTGCCGTGTTAAGGGGTCAGAAGGGCAGGCAACACTTTTGAGATTTCCTGTGAGCCATGATCCAGAAAAGGTTGGGAACCACCTGTAAGAATAACACACAAAGTTGTTAGGTGCTATTTTCCCTAACTATGGTGTTTTGGTCTAATGCAGATAATATAAACTGAACTTCAATCCGGGGTGAACTTGACCTTTACAAAATCATTTGGCCCTTGATTATGTTTTGGCAAGCCACGGAGGTGTTTGTAAACGGGTCGGCCAAGAATGTTGTGTTTACATCCCCGATATGTCATCTAATGTGTCCCAAATTGTCCAGCATATGAATATCCTTTTGCAAAAACATGACATCACAAGACAGTGTAGACTCTAAATTCATTTTCTTGGATAGACTCATGGGCCTTACCAGGACCTTCCACAATTTTTAAAGCAGCAATGCCATTTCTTTTAATCTTGATACTGTTGTGTGTGGGAATACAATGTATAAAATCTATGATTGCCTCTGTATTCTTTTGTAACAAACCAGCCACCATGTTACCTGTTATTCCTCTTTCTGACATGTATGACTTTGATTTTGAAGGTTTGTTTGAGGACGAAGAACATACAATTGTTTCAAAGCAAGTTGCGAAACCTTGCTTCAAGGAGGGTGTTAAAGTGCTAGTAACCTCTGGCCCCTCTTCACATAGCAGAGACATGGATGCCTCTGTCCTTTTTTCCCCCTAATAAACCCCCTCAAGTGGAAAATCCGGACATAAAGTACAAGTTATGTTGTGACTTACGGTAGTCATAACACTGATAACCCAGAAGGACAATAATGGCCGTTCGAAAGACAACACTTGACCTCTTCCACGAATACTGCCTCCAAAGAAATACATACAGAACTGTATATTAGAATGTCATTTTGATATTGCTGTTTTATAGAGCTTGTCAATTGATGATGATCATTTTAATAATAAATCCAGTTGTGGCCAATAATGCCGTCGCTCAAAACAAAAGAAAACAAAACAAACAATGAAGGTGGTGATAGAGGAGGTCGATAGCAAACTTTTCGTTTTTAATTATTTATTTATTTTAAATGCATTTTATCGCTCGATTTTGTAACCCTTTTTTCACCCGGTGCCAATTTGCTAAGTGATCCTGGGCACTGCACTCCCTCCACCAGCCTAGGGAGGCCAGGGCCGAGCTCATGCCTCCTTCAATGCATGAGAGCCAACTGACCTTCTTGTCACCTGACAGGGGGGAGTTTCCCTGGTTGGACGTAGCGCTTGGAAGGAACACGTTATTCCAACCAGTTCCCTTCCCCTCCATCAGGCGCCCCGGCTGACCAGGGGGAGACAGTATAGTGACCAGGATTACAATTTTTTTTTGTGAGGGTATTAACTACCCTAGGAGACACGGGGAGAACATGCAAACTCCACACAGAGTAGGCCCTTTCGCCTTTTTTAATTATTGACCCCAATTTCAAGTCGTCCAAGCCAATTCTTCCACCATGCATCAAGCTGCAGTGTTGGAGATGACATTTCCATGGGTAAGTATTGCACCCTTTTGGTTTCCTGTGGTTCCACTGGTAAAGCAGATTAAAGCTATGTCCTCTGGTCTAGGGGGCACTGGATTCTGACGGTTGGCTTATACCATGAGCCTCAAATGCATTCAGGCTAAGCCACATTTCTGCCCCCGAGTCACCAGTTCACTGTCAAAGGCCTCCATGAGGACAATGGCTTTTACTGTATGCCCCTTTCCGCTGATTAAAAGAAATGGCATTGCAAGCTTTTTGCTAAAAGATATTCATATGCTGGACAATTTGTGACACATTAGATGACATATCGGGGATGTAAACACAACGTTCTTGGCCGACCAGTTTACAAACACCTCCATGGCTTGCCAAAACATAATCAAGGCCCATACGATTTTGTAAAGTCATCAGTCTAATACTATACTCTTCAGTGCTCATTGTATCAATTGCTTGTGCATGTGGTCACGTTCACCCCGGATTCAAGTTCATTGGCAAGTAAAAAAATCAATTTAGCCTTCTCTGGTACATCACAGATCACAGTGGAAATGGCAGCTTTGTCAATAATATGTGTGTCGTACAGTGGAACCGCCACGAGGGAGTATGTGTAACAGGCCAGCTCTGAAATGGTCCACACTGGCCTATTCTGGCCAGAAATGCCAATGAATGTGTCTCCTGCCTTAGGGCCTCTACACACTGCCAGATATTTGAAGTGGTCGGGGAGTCATCAGATCGTTAAGCACTTCACAAGTCTTTTTCTTGAAATCGGCTGTCATATATCGTTGTGGTTTTCACACGTTTTATACGATTGATCACACATTGCAAGATGTTTCACCACGATGCGATCCAGATCCAATAGAATACATACATTTGTTTTTATTCCAATTAATTTTAACTGACGTCTCACGAAAACGTGCAAGGCTCCCGTGATATATGTGCAAGACCGAGACAGGACGCTAATGATTGACATTCAAGAATTCTCTATCTCTCTGTCTCTCTCTCTGTCTCTCTCTCTCTCTCTCTCTCTCTCTCTCTCTCTCTCTCTCTCTCTCTCTCTCTCTCTCTCTCTCTCTCTCTCTCTCTCTCTCTCTCTGATACAAACAAGTCAACCAGCTGCAAATCAGAAGCAGTGTTGCCATGCCCACTTATTATAAGCGACTTTGGCCTTGTTTTTCTGTAAAGTTGCTTGTCTAAATATTGGTAGTTGCGGGTTGCGGGTTTTTGGGCTTAATTGTTTCTAAAGTGTAGTTGTTTATTTGGGCTTGTTTCCTAATGTTGTTTAAACCAATGGTTTTCAAACAACTTCTGAAAATATGTTGTGCCATAGACCCCCATGCAAGATTTGTGTCGATTTGGAAAATATTCCACAATTTTCAATCTTTGAAAATAGCTGATCTACAAGCTCACAACGAGCTTGTAGATCAGCTATTTTCAAATATCCAATGTATTTCTATATAGGTTTAAAGTGCTTGTGTGGCCTAGTCGCTTCTTTTGGGCTTGTTTTCATAGACCTGGTTGCTTATTTCTCTCGCAAAATCTGGCAACACTGGTCAGAAGCATTTCCTCGGTCGTTCACGGCACGCCACAGTGATAAAAAAGGTATTCCAGTCTTGATGTCGACGAACCTATATGTACGCGTAGACCTACTCTATAGGCCTACAGTATAAGTGACAAAGGAATTATATCCCCTCATACCTGCAACCTATAAAATAATAATAACCTGGCTGCAACAGAGAAGCGCACGTGTTCTAAATATTTTAACACCAGTTGCATACTGTAATAACTGCTCTCATTGGCTGTAGCACGGATCTACTCGGGGAGTGATCGCAGCCCCTTTCACATTGCATGATTTGCAGTCGGCGAGAGAGCCCAATATCAAACATGCTAGAAATCTAGAAACGGTCGGGAAGGTCTCGGCGATATTCTTCATCGCGGGTGGATCTTCTCGCAGTGCCTTTCACACCGCTCGAGCAACATCTCCCCGAGCAATGCCCGATCTTGCGTCAGATCGGGGGGTTTGTCAGCGAGCGACAGCCAAATCGGATCAAATATCTGGCAGTGTGTAGGGGGCCTTCCTCTGTGCAAGAGAGCAGAGCCGACATTCTTTGCTCTGTTGGCCACCTCTCTGTATGATAACCACGCATAAGGCTGGCTGGGCCTTCTTGATCCTAGACAAGGTCCATTGTTTGACACCCGTAACCCTCGTTGAAAGACCTCATACATGGTCTGTGCATCGCCGTAGCACTACGTCAGGGTTTTGTCGCTGTCACCTTCACCCTCTGTTGCCACAGACTGCATGGTCAGGTCACAAGGTGGTTCCAGGGCTTTGGGCCGGGTGGCGTACCAGTAGGTGGTGATGGCAGCGAAGGCTCCCTGCCCATTATGGCATTGGTGGGCAAACTGCGCACATAATTACAAAAGTCCTGAGCCTGCATTGCTTACCTGTGCTGCAATGACTCAATCCACAGAGTCTTTTCTCCTCTACTAATTTTGATGGGCTCTGATCAGGGTGATCAGGGTACTCCCCATCATAGATGGCTGACATTACAGGCGGGTCACATGAAGTCTGAGATCCTCATTCTTCTTCATCTTCTTAATATTATCATTAAATGATTAGATGAAAGACGTCACTCTCACACTATATACACTGTACGGTAATAAAATCAGCAAGTTCCCCTTTAACCACATGAACCCTCGTGTCCCTATTCTGGGTATGTCATAATACGAGGACATTCATCAAAAATAGCAGATCTACAAGCACACAATGCACCGCAATGTGACAGATTGTGAGCAGGTAAATCTGCTATTTTATTTTGTGTACAGGGGAAAAAGGAGGTGACCAAGTATAGACCCCTGAGGGACCAACAAAGTATATAGCCAGATGCAATGCATCCAGCTTGTCAACATATCACTCCCAAGACGGCAAACGGGTGGCGGCTTGGGACGGATTCAATATCTCGAACGTCTCTCGAGGTTAGATGGTGCGCCTCTGGGGAATGTTGAATGGGAGGAGTAGGATGGAGGCGCTACCTTACATCCTCCCGGTGGGGGCTCCTCACTGGCAGGTGAGCCAGTAGGGTACAACGGCAGTAGCAAGCAGTGGGAGGAATGAATTGGCATGACGAATATAATTGGCTACTCAAAAAAATAAAGAAATATGTACGTTTGGTTGATTTACTGATTTACTTTGTTAGTCAAAAAATGTAAACAACACGGAGGTAAAGCAAAACACTTTGGATCCCCTCCAAAGCTGCAGTTCTATGACAGAGCGCACTGCGCTGATGGGTGGACTCTATGACAGAGCACACTGCGCTGATGGGTGGACTCTTTGTGACAGAGCACACTGAGCTGATGGGTGGACTCTATGACAGAGCACACTGAGCTGATGGGTGGACTCTTTGTGACAGAGTGCACTGCGCTGTTGAGGGGAAACATCCATCTCAGCGAGCACAAGCCAGCGTTTATAGGGACCCCAGGCTGGATCCAGTGTACCTGGCAATAAAGACACTTAAAACAGCAGCGGATTTATTAACCTTAAACTTAAACTCTGTATGCCTCTTTGACCGGTGGGTCCCAGGGTCTATACTATAGACTCTATACTAACTAGACCCAGGGTCTATACTAACTAGCCCCACTCCTTTTTCCTCTACAACAAATATCTTCTGCCAAAATAGCCAATCTACAAGCTCACAACGCGACACAATGCGATGCATTGTGAGCTTAGATGTGCTATTTTCACCGAAAGTTTGCCCCAGAATAGTGACGCTATAGCGTTCATTGTCTAATGGAGTAACAGGGTTGTAACAAGACACTGAAGCTCTGAGTGCGTGTGTGTGTGTGTGTGTGTTTCTGTGTGGAAGTCAAGCTGGTCCCAAGCTCATACACCATCCAATCACATACGCCTCAATCAAACATTGTTGCTGTCAGGCAGAAACCACTTATCTCCATATTTTAACTTTTTGTGTTTTTTCGTAAGTTAACGCCCTACTTGATACTACAGCGTTCAGGGCTGCCATCATTGGACTGTCATAATCCAGGAGATTGGTTGGGGGCGTGGCTAGCGGGGGGTCTGGGGGTCCTCCCCCCGATTTTTTTAACAGAGTAGATGTAATTTCCTGTGTTTTGGTGAGTTTGATACCTTTATCAGGCTTGCTTTACTAGCATTGGAAAATAATAGGTACAATTTCATCCATTAAAAAAGTAGGCCTATAGAAATTGATTTGATGACAGAAGCAATGTAAGGCGATATATACTGTACACTCTCAATCCCAATGGTTCTACAGTCACCTTCCCCAGGGGTCTATATTTGCCCCCATCCCCCTTCCCCCCTCCTTTTCCCCTCTGCAAATTTTGGCCAAAAAAAAAGCCGATCTACAAGCTCACCATGCGCCGCGTTGCATCCCGTGGTGAGCTTGCAGATCGGCCAGGGTTCGTTGGTAAAATGTCCCGCTGGTAGGCTGGAACCAGATCAGCTCTCCAGCTGGAACAATCTACACACAGAAATACAAGGCCTATAGACAAGACAGGCAAAGTCTGTGACATTAGGAACCGAATGAAAATCGTATGAAATGGGGGGTCCGTGGCCTGATGAATATCAAACTGGGGGTCTTTTACGTGAAGAAAAGGTTTAGAACCTACTGCACTATTGTGGAATGTACTGAATGTTGAATAACCCAGGTGCTGTTTGAAGTCCTGTGAACCCTCATGTTCACAAACACAACAAGTCAAACCAGTTGATTTCTATGCTTCTGACACAGCTTTGGAGTGTGTGTGTGTGTGTGTGTGTGTGTGTGTGTGTGTGTGTGTGTGTGTGTGTGTGTGTGTGTGTGTGTGTGTGTGTGTGTGTGTGTGTGTGTGTGTGTGTGTGTGTGTGTGTGTGTGTGTGTGTGTGTGTGTGTGTGTGTGTGTGTGTGTGTGTTTTAGCGGGCGTGGCAGCCCCAGATCACAGTGGCTGTTTTGAAGTGCCTGCTTGTTGCGTCTGCGTGCGGTGAGACAGACGGACAGACAGACAGATAGAAGGACAGACAGACAGAGGGGGGGGAGATGGACAGAGACAGAGCCAAACAACAGGTGTGTCTTTTGAACAGCGCCCGGCGCGATGCCACTGCCCTCTCTTTACCTTTAGCCCGGCTGATGCTTGTTTTCATCATGAAGAAAAGACATCTCTCCTCCGCCCCTCGCTGGCTGTCTTTCATGTCTGTCTGTCTGTCTGTCTGTCTGTCTGTCTGTCTGTCTGTCTGTCTGTCTGTCTGTCTGTCTGTCTGTCTGTCTGTCTGTCTGTCTGTCTGTCTGTCTCATCTCTTTACTGACAGTAGGTTTGCTTATTGTTACTTGGTATGGTATACATCTCATGCTGTATGTCAATTCAATTCAATGCAATTAAATTAAATTAAATTAAATTAAATTAAATTAAATTAAATTAAATTAAATTAAATTAAATTAAATTAAATTAAATTAAATTAAATTCAGTTCAGTTCAGTTCAGTTCAGTTCAGTTCAGTTCAGTTCAGTTCAGTTCAGTTCAGTTCAGTTCAGTTCAGTTCAGTTCAGTTCAGTTCAGTTCAGTTCAGCCAGTTCAGTTCAGTTCAGTTCAGTTCAATTCAATTCAATTCAATTCAATTCAATTCAATTCAATTCAATTCAATTCAATTCAATTCAATTCAATTCAATTCAATTCAATTCAGTTCAGTTCAGTTCAGTTCAGTTCAGTTCAGTTCAGTTCAGTTCAGTTCAGTTCAATTCAATTTGCTTTATTGAAATGAGTGTAACAGTTACAATATTGCCTAAGCATCAAGTGCATCTCTCTCTTGTACTTCCATGTACTTTTAGCATGTCTTTCTAAATAAAGTAATCAATCAATCAATCAATCAATCTCTCTGTCTCTCTCTCTCTCTCTCTCTCTCTCTCTCTCTCTCTCTCTCTCTCTCTCTCTCTCTCTCTCTCTCTCTCTCTCTCTCTCTCTCATCTCTCTCTCTCTCTCTCTCTCTCTGCTGTCTTACGTAATGTCGTCATTGTGTTTGTGTCCCTCTCCTGTTGTGTTGGTTTGTTCTATGGACCTGAGCTTTGTGTTGTGTGTGTCAGTTTAGTCTGTCTGTCTGTCTGTCTGTCTGTCTGTCTGTCTGTCTGTCTGTCTGTCTGTCTGTCTCTCTCTCTCATGTTGTGTTAGTGTGTTGTCTGTAGCTCTGTGGTGTTGCATGTGTGTAAGTTTAGTCTGCTCTAAGTAGGTGTTTACTGCTTGTCTCCTTTGTTGCGACGCCACAAAAAAAAAACAGGCTCAGGAATACGAGCTCGACTTCTAACAGCTTCTCTGCAGCCACGCTGCGCCCAACCAGTACTTCTCCAACTCAGAGGAGACCAGCATGTCACCACCAGAGTGTATAAACATAACATGTGACAGGAAACATCTCAGAGGATGAGATGAAATCATCCAATAGTATTTATCATCAAGGGAACATCGGTAAACCCACTGGAAGCCCAATATTTATGAAACAGTTAAATATAGAGCTTGGAGCACAACCAAAGGCCGATTTTTGGGTCCGATGCCAATCTCGATCTTGGAGAGTCCTAGACCACCTCACACTGTGGGCTTGTAGATCTGCTGTTTTACCTTTAAACATTTTCCCCTATAATAAGTAACATGCTCAAAAGAGGGACGGTAGGTTGTTCTCTTGTGTTCCTCTAATGTACAGCAGCATTATATGATCAAAACCATGCAGACCACATTGCAGGTGTCCTCACAGGTGGAGCCAAACGCACGCACGCACGCACGCGCGCACGCACGCGCGCACGCACGCGTGCACGCACGCACGCGCGCACGTCTGTCTGTCTATGTCCATATAGTACCTCCATGTAATCTTGATTTCAGCATTCATTGATCAGTTTCACAGCACTAATGTTCTATCTAGGATGTAGATAATAGGGCCTGAGGATCGGGCACAGAATGACATCTACATTTTGATTGGCTGTCAGCCAATCAAAATCCATGGCTGTGAGCGTTTCCATCGTTCATCAAAATCCCCCTAATTTTCCCCCGCTATATCAAATATCTTTGCCAGAAATCTACAATGCATCGCATTGTGTTGTGAGCTTGTAGATCAGCTATTTTCACAGAATGTGCGCTGCAGAAAAGGGACGCTATTGGTTCATGGTTATAATTGTGGTGTGGACTCCGCCATCCACTTGAGTTCGATAGAACTATTTCTAAAATGCCATATCTATAATGATGGTTTTTGGTGTGAACAGCGCTTAAGTCTGCTATGGTGTGGTCAAAACTAACCAAAGAGGACATTGAGAGATATTCTATCCTGACAGACAATTTATTAAAAAATACCAAACTGCCCAGGGATTCCCTAATGTGTTTAAATGTGAACTGTACAGACCCGCATCATGCTACTGAATTGTGTGCCATGTATGACAATATTGTGTCAGCTTTAATTGCCTCTAGTGAGCCATTCTGTAAAGTCAAGAGCAACGTTTTTAACCTCAAACCCGGGTGGAATGAGTTTGTGGCTGAGCAACACTCTGAAGCCAGAGAGGCCTTTAAAGTCTGGTCTAAGGCAGGTAGGCCCAGAAAGGGCCCAGACAGGGGGTCTTACTTGATCGTAAAAAACAAACAAATGCAAAATTTAAACATGCCCTTCGTTTTATTAAGACGAACAGGAAAATGCAAAAAAGCAACTATGATGACTTCTGGAAAGAGGTCAGGGTCATGAATAATTCTAAAACATCTTTATCATCTGATATTGAGGGTGTCTGTGGCCAAGAGAAGATTGCTAAAGTGTGGCGGGAGAATTACTGTAATCTTTTTAACTGTGTTAAGAGCAATGCTGTGGTAATTGATAATGTTGACCTATCCGCAAACATGGTAGTCAAATCAGCTGATGTTTCTGATGCCATCAAGTTGCTTGACAATAACAAGGCTTGTGGACTGGACTGTATTACTGCAGAACACCTAAAGCAGTGTTTATCAACCCTGGCAAACGTCCCAATTTTGGGCCGGGGCTACTGCTGAGGTGTGCCGCGCCGTTTGAAGAAGGTTTGAAAAAATATCTTCTTTTTTTTTAACAATAATAATAATCAGGCATAAACAGCCCCGAGGTGAAAAGGGTGACAACATGCTGTTTTTTTTCGGGTCAGGTGTCACACTATTGCCCTATTTGGATTCAAAACGGCTAGTGGAAGCTGAAAAGTTACAAGTTTGCATGTCTGAATAGTGCAAAAACAGAAATATTTGTTTGCATTTTCTTTTTTTCTCCCCCATATATTTTCATGATAAAAAAGTGCGTATCGTATCGAAATCGTATCGAAGTTGTGTGCCCAATATCGTATCGTATCGTTTTGTGAAATTAGTGTATCGGCACACCCCTAGTGTGTGTATATAGATATACCGTATATATATATATAATTATATATATATATATATACCGTATATCTAGGTGTGCCCTGGGATTTTTTGGCTATGCCAGGTGTGCCTTGGCACAAAAAAGGTTGATAAACACTGACCTAAAGTATGCCAGCTTTAGGCTCGGTCCTCTGCTTGCTATGTGTTTCACAGGCCTCATGGTTCATGGTGTTCTTCCTGAATCCATTATGTCTGTTATGCTGGTGTCTGTCCTGAAAGACAAGGCTGGGAAGCTAAATAGCATGGACAATTATAGACCTATTGCCCTAGCCAGTATCTTGTCTAAAATACAGGAAAGAATCCTCCTAACTAGGCTGGAGATGTTTGTTCTCACTGCTGATAATCAGTTTCGGTTCAAAAGAAAACATAGCACTGATTTATGTATATATGCCTTAAAGGTTTAATGACATTCACTTTTACACCACATTCAAAGTCTTTGTCCTGGTCCTTCAAAAGTGTACAAAAAGTTTTAAGTGAAAATTCCATTACAGTGATCAATGGCAGGTGTTTTTCTCTCACATTTCTAAAGCCTTTTCAACTGCAATGAAAAAAGAAATCTTTGCCTGCGGGTGTCGCTGGTGAGGGATTTTGCCTGTCAATCATCGCCTCTGCTCCGCCCCCCCCCAAAGGAAAGGATAGGGGAGGGGAGGGGCGAGGAGGAGAGTGGGCGGGATTATTCGACAGTGACCTCACTGTCGAAGGGCCAAGCTCAGATTACTTTTCAGCCTAATTATTCAGAAAACCCCAGACCACAGAAAATCCACTGAATGTTTTAAGTTCAGGTTTTTTGGGTGTAATTGAGGTCATAAAACCCCAAATAAAACATTGAAAATAAAAAAAGTGAAAATGAATGTCATGATACCTTTAACGGAGATAGTTGAAATATTTAGTAAGAATACTAGTCTTGGTATGCCCGTCAGATGTTTCAGGTAAAATGGGGCAATTGCATTTCTGAACCATTTCATGTCAGTAATGGCGTACGCCAAGGTGGGATTTTATCCCGGGATGACCTGTCAATACAGTTAAATGGGTGCAACACTGGCTGTCTAGTGGGTGACACTGTTGTCAATCATCTCATGTATGCAAATGATTTGGTTTTATCTGCGCTTGAGTGATGTTTTGTTTTGTTTTATATACATTGTATATTTTTATACTGCTGTCTCTTTTTATATTATATTACTGCTGTTCTTTTTATATGGACCCACGGGTCTGGAATAAAGATTATATATATATATATATATATATATATATATATATATATATATATATATATATATACATATATATAACATGAGTGTGCGTGCGTGCGTGCGTGCGTGCGTGCGTGCGTGCGTGCGTGCGTGCGTGTAGTAATATCACAGGTTCAAGTCCTGACTTGAACATTCATGAAATCAAACATTTCATTCATGAGAGAAGGAAGCCACTTTGTGGTTATTTTGTTTACATTGTTCTCTATGTTACAAAAGCACTTGATCTCTTTGAAAACATACAAGCGGATCCTCCCTGATTATAAAACACTTCCATCCATGGTTTTGCAGATTATGTCAAAGTTTTCTGTGTGTCTTTCTCTGTCTAAGGAGCCATATGAAAGCAGAGCTACTGCAAGTTGATTTAACTCAACTTTAATGTCAATCAACCTCCCACAACTGTACAGGGATGTTTTTTTTTCTTTGAGTTGCATACTGTATAAATAAAAAACTGAGCAGTAAATACAGGTTTATGCTTTTATTTGCAGTGAAGAATCAAACTCGTTTCGGAAAAGAAATTACATCGCTTTAGTGCCGCATAATATTTGTGTTCTGTGTGGATGTAATAATTCATGCGAATGTGTAAGGAATCGAGCCTTGCAATAGCTCCACCTTCAGCCTCACCTAATCTCCCTTCATTCTGATTCGCTAACAAGCTATCACATATACTCCCTCAATTCTAATGGTTAATTTCAGGTGTTTTTTTTACGCTTCATAAATACATACAGCATTGTTCACAACACCGTCATTGATCAAACTCCCTCCACCTCTCCAGCCTTCTCTTGTGACAGCTCGATCAATGTGTCCTTGTCGTCTCTCTTACCTAGTGTCACACAGAACCATTTAGTGCTGCTGTTTGTGCTTCTAAAAGGAAACTGGGCTCTGTCTGTCTGTCTGTCTGTCTGTCTGTCTGTCTGTCTGTCTGTCTGTCTGTCTGTCTGTCTGTCTGTCTGTCTGTCTGTCTGTCTGTCTGTCCCTGCATTGGCGTAGCACCAATGTAGGACTAAGGTAGCATTCAAATAATGAACGAATGATGTCATCCACTCACTGAGAGATATACGTATACCACATCCAATCATGCATGGCAAATGGTATTCATTCATTCATTCATTCATTCATTCATTCATTCATTCATTCATTCATTCATTCATTCATTCATTCATTCATTCATTCATTCATTCATTCATTCTTGTTCTTTCTTTCTCTATTTCTCTTTTCTCTTGTTCTTTCATTATTTCTTTCTCTTTCACTCTCTGTTTCTCTGTCTCTCTGTGTCTCTCTGTGTGTGTCTCTCTCTCTCTCTCTCTCTCTCTCTCTCTCTCTCTCTCTCTCTCTCTCTCTCTCTCTCTCTCTCTCTCTCTCTCTCTCTGTCTCTCGTTCCCTGTGTCTATTCAAAGGTCACTCTTTTCAGAGAAAGATTGGCAATAAAACACACATACACAGACACATACACATACACATACATATGTGAGTGTGAAGAGGCAAGTTACAGTAGGCTACATGTCACCCCGCCCCCCCCCCCTCCCCCAGTGTATAAACGTAACATGTGTCAGCTCCACTTGAGGCTCATTCAGCGTCGGGTACAATAACCTGCAGGTTCAAAGGAAACATTCAAAGCTCCTCCACCTGCTGTTGATCACAACAAGAGCAGCACCTCTGCAGGAACATGGGCGGGGCCACTCCACTGGTAAACCACAACCAGGGTGGGGGGGGGGGGGGGGGGGGGGGGTCCGCCAGGTGGATGTGTCTGCGTTGTAGAAAGAGCTTCAACGAGCATGTCCAGCAAAGACTTTGGTGATCCTGCTCCTCTATTGTCAACACACAACACACACGTCCAGTGATCTTCACTCACTTGTGCTTGCTTGCGTGTACACACACACACACGCACACACACACACACGCACACACACACACACACACACACACACACACACACACACACACACACACACACACACACACACACACACACACACACACACACACACACACACACACACACACACACACACACACACACACACACACACACACACACACACACACACACACAGACACATCATACAGACAGTGATGCCAACACAAAATTCACACAACACATCAGGGAACAGCTGTTTCTGTGACTGCTTGAGAGAGAAGACAGAGAGAGAGCGAGAGAGAGAGAGAAAGAGAGAGAGAGAGAGGAGAGAGAGAGAGAGAGAGAGAGAGAGAGATTATAATTTCCAATCCAATGCAATCCAATGCAACTGAACCCCCTTCTACACAATATAAAGGTATTTATCAAAATAAACCTCCACCATATAGTGACTCTAAACATTAATGTATCATGACTAATAGTGTTTCACAAACTGCATATAAATCTGCTCTGCCAGGAAATGTTCTGGCATGATGAGGTCATGTGTATCTAGATTGTTCAGTTAGATGTTTTTGAATCTCAGTCTATGATATTATAGCGATGTTAAATTAATAATGATGTTTCAGCATACGTATTTAGTCTATTGTCTGTGTTCTGTGTTATGTTCTGCATCATCCTGCTACTCTGTGTCTTATCCAGGTGCATTCTGGGTGTCAACAAGTCAACAAAATGCTATTAGATACATTACATGAACCACTTGAATCCTATATCGTCGGGTGAAAACCTCACATGTCCAAAACTGTTTTAGATCTGCTTGTAGATCTGCTACTTTTGATACTTTTGGGTGACGCTGCAGTATGATCAAGTACTGTAGAGTGTTAATTTACGGAAAAACTCAAAAAGTTAGAATATGGAGATAAGAGGTTTCTGCCCGACAACAACGATATACTTGTTAATTATGTGGAGTCCCCAAGGGCTCTATACAAGAGCCCTCTTCTTTTCACCATAAATTAAATATGTACGCCGGCTATTTTCACTGAGTGAGGACCCAGAATGGGGACGCTAGGGTTCATGTGGTTACTACTGTATGTGTTACATTCACCCATTCACAGACAGTGGAGGAAACCATGCAAGGCACCAACCTGCTCGTCAGGAGCGGTTTGGGGTTCAGTGCCTTGCTCAAGGACACTTCCATATGACGCTTGGAGGAGCGGGGGATCGAACCAGGGACCTTCTGATTCCCTAAAGCCACTGCTTTAGTCTTGAATGAGACTGCACCTTTCTGCATTGGGGAGGGGAGGGGGAGGGGGGGGGGGAGACGACGAATGAACTGTTTGTACATATATTTTGACCATGGAAGTGGTGGAGTTTCTGGGTGTGTGTGAGTGTGAGTGTGAGTGTGAGTGTGAGTGTGAGTGTCCGTGTGCGTTGTGCGTGTGCGTGTGCGTGTGCGTGTGCGTGTGCGTGTGCGTGTGCGTGTGCGTGTGCGTGTGTGTGTGTGTGTGTGTGTGTGCATGTGTATGTGTTTGTGCGTGCGAGCGTATGTGTGTGTGCATGTGTGTGTGTGTGTGTGTGTGTGTGTGTGTGTGTGTGCGCACATGCGTATGTGTTTGTGCGTGTGAGCGTATGTGTGTGAGTGTGTGTGAGTGTGTGAGTGACAGCACACAGAGCTCTACATCAACATCTTCTGAGAAGAAAACACAAAAAGAACAAAGAATACCACCCTTCTGAAGAGTGCTCCATCAAACAGCACAATCAAGTGTGTGTGTGTGTGTGTGTGTGTGTGTGTGTGTGTGTGTGTGTGTGTGTGTGTGTGTGTGTGTGTGTGTGTGTGTGTGTGTGTGTGTGTGTGTGTGTGTGTGTGTGTGTGTGTGTGTGTGTGTGTGTGTGTGTGTGTGTGTGATGATAACGGACAGTGCTTTTGTTTGACATGCCTTCAGATGCGCTACCACATGAAGTCTCTCTGTATCTCTGTCTGTCTGTCTGTGTGTGTGTGTGTGTGTGTGTGTGTATGTATGTGTGTATGTGTGTGTGTGTGTGTGTGTGTGTGTGTGTGTGTGTGTGTGTGTGTGTGTGTGTGTGCGTGGCGTGCGTGCGTGCGTGCGTGCGTGCGTGCGTGCGTGCGTGCGTGCGTGCGTGCGTGCGTGCGTGCGTGCGTGCGTGCGTGCGTGTGTGTGTGTGTCTCTCTCTCTCTCTCTCTCTCTCTCTCTCTCTCTCTCTCTCTCTCCTTCTCTCTCTCTCTCTCTCTCTCTCTCTCTCTCGTTCTCTCTCTCGTTCTCTCTCCTTGTTTTGTTCACGTCAACTTCAACTTAACAATTCCAAAAATACAACAATTGCAGACAAAAGGTTCTACAAAGCTAATATAAGAAATGTTAATAGACAAAAGTACAACATACGACCATGCTGTATGTATGTTGTTCAGTGTTTGTAAAGGTATAAATATATTAAATAACTATGGCAAATTAGTTTATGCTCAATAAAGCCATAAACCTGTTTCTTTTCAAAGTAGGTGAAATGTCTTAGTCTTTAGGACAGACATGTTACAGACAGTGTTACAGACAGATGTTCCTCTTTGGGTTTCCATGACATTGAGTAGCAAAACCTCTTTCAAGTTCATGGCTGCTGATT
>NC_137603.1:61735946-61770946 GCF_963280865.1 Gymnoscopelus braueri
GATGAGAGATTCTTAACTGGGCGACTCCCATATGAACAATTACCATACACTGATTGCTAACCACAAACATTACCAAAATGTTTTGCTAAAACATTATAGGCAATGACATGTTATAAGCTAATGATGCAGTATATTTGTCTTCGAGTACAATTGGTTACAATATACAAATTGGTATATATATATATATATATATATATATATATATATATATATATATATATATATATATATATATATATATATATATATATATATATATATATATATATACACACACACACACACACACACACACACACACACACACACACACACACACACACACACACATACCAATTTGTATGTTTTAACCAATTGTACTCGAAGACAAATATACTGCTTTAGCTTATAAGTTATAACATTTCATTGCCTATAATGTTTTAGCAAAACATTTTGGTAATGTTTGTGGTTATTTGTGGTATATATATATATATAGTAATGCAATGTGGGGAAAATACACATAATTGTATAAATGTATTGTGAAAACTATAAGACTCCACTTAGCCAGGTGAACAGGTGGCATTGCTATTTGCTACCACTATGACCCAGAGTTGTAAAAAAACAACAAGTATAAAGCATGCTCTAATTTACATTTGGGGGATATCTTTCCCAATAATATCATATGTACATGTTCTAGACATTCTAATGATCACCAAAAAAATTATTGCAGACATTTTACTTACTTTTTTGTGAGAAATCCTGTCCAGTGAAAAAGAGATTGTTCTTCCTTCAAGGATTTTCAAGTTGTGACTTTTCCTGCCTCTGTGGGGGGTATTTATATGCAAATATCCCGGCCAATGACATTGCAAGACTAAACAATAGGATCCAATGATGATGTTTAGGTGAAAGAATAACAGGAAAACAAATGATTTATACCATGTTTTTGATAAAATACAAATGTTGTAATATTACAACTGCGGGTCTTGGAGGGTTAACTAACATTTGGGGGTTTTACTGTGAAGTTCACTCCAGGATGTGTGTGTATGTGCATGCGTGCGTGCGCACGTCCGTGTGTAATCTATTGACTTGCTTGTGTGAGATTGTTATCTCGTTGACCTGGAAGCTGTTGACGGGATGACATCATCCAAACACTCTGGGGTCTCTCAGGGGGTCTTGCAGGGACATGGGACAGGGAGATCAAAGTGTCATCGCTGCATGTCTGGCTGACATCTCACAGTGGATGTCTTCTCACCACCTCAAGCTGAACCCAGACAAGACCAAGCTGCTCTCCTTCCCAGGTAAGTAACGCCCTGGTGACTTTGGTTCCAACGGCCAAGAACCTTGATGTTGTCCTGGACAGTCAGCTCTCATTCAAGGCACACGTTAAAGCGTTCACTCGATCCTGTAGGTTTACACTCTATATAACATTCGAAGGATCAGAACCTTCCTCACCCAGAAGTCAGCCCAGCGGGGGGTCATCCCTATGTTCCCCGGGTTCTATGTTCCCCCACTAAGGTTAGGGTTAGGGTTAGGGTTAGGGTTAGTGTTAGGTAAGCGGGGAACATAGGACCCGGGGAACATAGGACCCGGGGAACATAGACAAGCTCCCAGCCCAGCTCCTTATCCAGACCTCAGTCATATCAAAACTTGACTACAGTAACTCGCTCCTCACTGGCCTCCCGGCATGTGCACTTAAGCCCCTCCAAATGATCCAGAATGTCGCAGGAAGCTTGGTCTTCAACCAGCCAAAATGTACCCGTCTCCCCCCTTCTCCGCTCCCTCCATTGGTTACTGCCCGCACAGAGTACAAAACACTGATGTTGGCCTACAAAGGAACCAAAGGTATGGCACCCCCTTATCTTCAAAGCCTGATCCAACCCGACAGCCCCTCCCGCTCACTCAGATCAGCTAACACAGGGAAGCTGTCAGAACCTTCCCTAAAACATCCAGGACAACGCTCCACACGTCCCAGTCTCTTTTCCCTTCTGGCTCGCAAACTGAACAAACTCCCCATTGCAGTTAGAACTACAGACTCACTCCAAATCTTCCACCGTAATCTGAAGACTCAACTCTTCAGACTCCACCTTAGCCTGTAGCACTTGCCGTTGCACTTGCCCTAGCCTTGACGACCTTGCAGGCTTATGCAAAGGTTAAAATGTAATTTAGCTAGCATGTTATTTAGCCAGATGCCAGGTTCATTTGTTGACCTGGCATCCTATAGTTTGTGTTATACTTATGTTATGATATACTTTTTAGACTGATTATAGGTTCTTGGTTTACCTATGATCCTAGATGACTTCCTAAATATCTTTATGCATTTGATTACCTTGTGTTTACTTTGTTTACTGTAAATCGCTCTGGATCAAGAGCGTCTGGTAAATGCCTAAATTGTCAATTGTATCACGCACTGGCCCCGCTAGAGGTGAACATGAACCAGGACATTTAAGGATTAACATTATTATTAAATTACCATTATTTGCTGACTAATAATTCATTTCATGTGTTTAGTTTAGTAAAGGAATAGATAGTTTTTTCAAATTAAGAAAGATATACCCAACAAGACTCATGTTCACCCTAGAATAGAAAGATAGATAGATAGATACTGTAGATAGATAGATAGATAGATAGATAGATAGATAGATAGATAGATAGATAGATAGATAGATAGATAGATAGATAGATAGATACATAGATACATAGATAGATAGATAGATAGATACCTTTATTATCCCGTGGGGGAAATTCAGTCGCCCAGAGGCGGCACAGCAGTTAAGGTTACAGAGTTACAGGTAAAGAGTAAGGAAAAGAAAAACAAGAAGCATCAACAATACAGAGCAACGGTATACAGAAGTAAAAACTAATATACTGTAGTGTCCATTACAGTCAGTGCTTCATAAGTGTCTCACCGTCTAGAATAGGGACGCTAGGGTCCACGGTTAGACAAATAAGAGAAACATGAATGAATATACGAGCAGAAACTGAAAGGCCGTTTGGATGACGACAGTCCAGATGGAATGTCACTGAGGTCAACGCTGTCTGAGGGTGTGAAGGCAGGTTGCCTTGTCATGACGTCTGTTTGTCACAGAGATCTGAGGGGTCCGAGCGGCCAGAGGCCCCCTGGCTCAGTCAGCCAGTCGCCCAGTGACTGGCTCAGTGATATACAGTCTAGCAGCGTCTTTCCTCACAGCACGATCTAAATTTAACCGTCTTTAAATATCTGCTGCCATGACACTCTGACTGTCTGCTGTGACAACTGATAGTTCAATAAGTCGCCTATAAAACAATATACATGTCTGTGTATTATCCCTCCTCTCTTCTCTCTCTGTCTCTCTCTCACACTCGCTCAATCAATCAATCAATCAATCAATCAATCAATCAATCAATCAGTGGTGGAAAAAGTACTAAAAATGTTTTACTTTAGTAAAATTATTAATACTGCAATGTAGAAGTACTCTGTTACAAGTAAAAGTCCAAAAGTATTGGTATAAAAATGTACGTAAAGTACCAAAAGTAAAAGTACTGAAATGTTTGAAAACAGCAGATCTACAAGCTCACAACGCGTCGCGATGCGACGTGTTGTGAGCTTGTACATCGGCTATTTTCAAATAGGTATAAAAAAGGGCTAAAGTGGTTAATGTATGTTTTATAATGTAATAATAATTTATATCTGCAAAGTAACTAGTAACTAAAGTTTTCAAATAATTTTAGTGGAGTAAAAGTACAATATTTGCCTCTGAGATGTAGTGGAGTAGAAGTAAAAGTACTGAAAATTGGAAATACTCAAGTAAAGTAAAAATACCTCAGAATTGTAGAGTACTTGAGTAAATGTACTTAGTTACTTTCCACCACTGCAATCAATCAATCAATCTTTGTTTATTGTAAACAAACATTTTTCCACATTCGGCCGTGGACCCCCATTTGAAAAGATTTGCTTTTGCATTTGCTGCCAGGGATGAGAGAAGGGAACATTTTTCAACATTCCATAAACATTTTTCAATGATGTTGTGAGCTTGCAGATCGGGTATTTTCAAATTGCAGAAAAAATAAAACAGGGCTTGAGCGTTTAAACTGTTCCTCATTTAGCCGCAGGCGGGGACCCCCGGGAAGCACTTCGAGGTCCCTAGACCCCACTAATTTAAGAAGCAGGGGTTTGATGATGACCTGACTGGGACAGCTTGTTTCATGGAGTAGAGTGACTGACAGCATGGCTCAGTCAGCTGTTAGCTCCAGTCTATAACAATGGATCAGTTGGTGTACTTTACACTCCACTGCAATTATTTGAAAACTTTAGTTACTACTTGAATGAGTTTTTTCTCATTTTGAATATTATTACAAAACATACATACTTCGGCTATTTGAAAATAGCCGATCTACAAGCTCGCAACACGTCGCTTTAGCTTGTAGATCTGCTATTTTCAAATGATTTTTATACATGACGAACTTGTGAAATAGGACATTCTGCATAATGAGTACTTTTGGTACTTTAAACATATTTTGATGCCAATAGTTTTGTTCTTTTACTCAAGTAATTTTTTTAATACCAAACTTGTACTTGAAACAGACTATTTCTACAATAGGGTATTAATACTTTTACTTAAGTAAAACATGTGCGTACTTCTTCCATCACTGCACTGGATGCAGTAACATCAGCTTCACAGTAGCAGAGCAGACACATTTTGTTCATATTTTGATTTCCTCTGAACTTACTCACAGTAAATGTTCTCTGTCTGTTCATCAGGTAAGTATTGGAAGAACTGGGAGATATAAGACCCCATTAAAGGTTATTGCTAACCACAGATAATGGGAGGCTAGACAGTGAAATTCTCGCTTTGAAAGGCAGATGGATAATTGTGAAGCATGTGCCCTGATGCTGTAAATTGTAAATAGATAGATTTTAAACATTGACATTTATTCTGGAAAGAGCTTTGTGAGAGCTTGTGTTTGTGATCATTAGATCACAAACTAGATCACTATACAGCCCAGTTATTGTTGTTAAGAAGACCAGATATTACAATAAATTAAAGGTGCACCATAATATATACATCGTTTTTAATGGTTGGGCAAAACATTTGATGTGAAATTATAAATGAGACCACATTGTCTTGAACGCGATATATGTTTTAACACGTGACATTCATAATAAACATGGTATAATGTGAAGTGTGTTCAGAAAACAATATCAATACATACAGAGGTTAATATCTCTACGAAGGTGCCATGTTTTAACTTCAGACAGTCTGACTTCAGTGCAGATAGTAGGCTACAGGGATAGGAGTGCTACAGTGCCCCCCGTGGCTGTGTCCAGTACTGCATCAATGCTCACCTCTTAATAGCTTGCATAGACCTTGTGTCTGCCTATTGTTTCAGTGCTATATGGGCTCGCCGTCTCCCCCAACTACCGTCCTCATCAGCTCTGGCACGGCGTCTCGTCTCGTTTGGAGCAGGATCTAATGAGTCCTCTGACTCCACGGCTACCCTGAAGCAAAGCTCACCCCCATCTGACCCCTGACCTCCACCCCCCCGGCCCTCCTCCCCCCCGTCTCCTGCCCGCCCTGGACCGCTCGGGGCTCAGTGCCGTCTTCCATTAAACACATTAACCCTGGGCTTCCTATTTTATTCAAACATTTTCAAAATCTTTCAACCAAATTTCTTGGGTTTGTTTTTCAAACAGCTCACAACGCTGTGACGATGCGACTCGACATACTGGTCAGTCTTTGTTCCTACTCTCACCTATGGTCATGAAGCGTGGGGTCATGGCCAAAAGAACAAGATCACGGATACAAGCGGATGAAATGAGTTTTCTCAGCGCTGTTGCATCTCCCTTATAGGGATAGGGAAGAAACTCTGTCACCGGGAGAGACTGGGAGTAGAGCTGCTGCCCCTCTACATGGAAACAAGCTAGTTTTAAGGTTCAGTCATCTAGTAAGAATGCTTCCCTATACTCCCTAGAGAGGTTTTACAAGCACATCCAGCAGAGAGGGACAGACTGAAGACCAGATGGGGGGGATTCTATCTCCACGCTGGCCTGGGAACACCTCAGGATCCCCCAGTTAGCTAATGTGGCCATGCAGGGAAAGGGAAGTCTGGGGTTCTCAGCTGGAACTGCTGCCTTCACAACCTGACTTCAGATCGGGTGGCGCAGTGGTAAAGTACTTGCCCACCACCACAGAGTCCAGGGGTTCGAATCCACCGCGGTGCACCCGGCTTTGTCCGCGCGTCTATATGAACACAACTGGCCCGTGTTTTGGGCTACGGGCACACATATACAGTATGTGTGTGGGGAGGAATCAATTGGTATAAGGACAAAATTGGGACAAAAGAGAAGATGGATGGTAATTAAACAACCCCATGTCTGTGTACAGACTGCAGGTTGACAACTGGCTGGCTTTGGAAACAGTTCTCTGCTCTCCTTGACAGCATTATCAAAAGGCCATCCCCACATTTCAAGCTCTCCCCTGCAGCAGAGGCACTGATGCACACTATACAAAATGCTCTGTGTATAACCCTAAAATGATCTCGAATTTACTCCATTTGTGGTCGTTAAATTACATTACATTTGCAACCCTTTCACACACTCTCATCTAAAGCGACTTGGAGCACTTATTCTTTTCCTTATTATTATAACCATTATGGTTCTTTAACGTAGGTTTCACAGAAGCAAATGGCTCCATATGGAACCTTTTAAAGGTGCCGTGTAGAGCCCTTTTAGGGACCAGCGTGGGGTGACAGAGTTTGGCAGAGTGGGAGGTTGGGGTCACAGGAGGGTGGATGGAGGTGAGGATTAGAGGGCACACAATGAACCCCCACCCCACCCGTGGCGATAATTTGCGCATGCACGCACACACTCACTCACACACACACACACACACACACACACACACTCGCAGACAGTGTGTGTGTGTGTGTGTGTGTGTGTGTGTGTGTGTGTGTGTGTGTGTGTGTGTGTGTGTGTGTGTGTGTGTGTGTGTGTGTGTGTGTGTGTGTGTGTGTGTGTGTGTGTGTTGTGTGTATGTGTGTGTGTGGTATGTTTGGTGCATGTAGCTTGCTGTAGGTCCAGAGTGAAGGAGCTCTCCAGAGCGAGTTGGAGGACCCTCGCTGTCAGCCAGGAATCTGAGGGGACCTCCATCCCTCCCTCCTCTACACAAACCCTGTAGAGTAGACCCTCACCCGGTCAGAGCCCTCACCCACTCAGCCGGGGGTGGGGGGGGGGGGGGGGGTAGAGCCTCCCTCACCCCACTCAGACAGGGTAGGTATAGAGGATTAAATCAGTGATTCTCAAACTTTTACATTTCACAGACCCCCAGTTTGATATGCATTATTAGGCCACAGACCCCCTTCTGATAGGATTTTTGGTATACATAATTTTTTGTATCCCTGGGACCACGATATACACTGTAAATCTCAGTGTTATTTTAACTCTGAGAGTGTACGAATGGAACCAAATGGACCCGTAAGGGTCTATTTGGTTCCATCGGTACACTCTCAGAGTTACAGACACACATAAGGTCCATTTGATCTGGTGGTCCCTGGGCCGGACGTTGAGAACAAGTGGATTACATGATGCAGAATGCTGCAGACATTATAGGAAATACCAGAGAATGTACTTTTGAACCAAATAAAGGCCGCTTAAGCACCTGTACTGTTATAGCCCTCATCAAAGTGTTATTACGCCTCTTATATGAAAGTCATATCAAATTTGCATTTCAGCTGCTACAGTGCATATTATGCCAACTATATGGTAAACGGTAGCTATTTATTTCCACTATATGTCACGTGTAATTTCACTTCTAAAAGCACTGACAAGTAGCAGTGTTGACTGAAGCAGTGCTTTGACTGAATAATGTCAGAGTTTTGCTCCATGAATGCTCATGGTCATGATGTTGACTGTTTAGCTCTGACTGGTGCTACAGAGAAGTCACAAATGACAGAACACTGCCATCTAGTGGACCGGAAGGACGTGGAGCGCATGGAGACCAGTGGAGTATCGTATCCATTCTGAGTGTGATCCACTGATCACTTTTGAGGAGAGATATACATCCATTCATCCATTGATGTAGAACTAGAATTAGTGCTGTTTTTGATTGAAATAAAATCAACTTTTAACATACTTTTTACATGCCTGGATTGACTGGAATGATAAGATGATAAGATACACACATGCGTGTGTGTGCACTCGCGCATCCGCCCCCCCCCCCACACACATACATACACACACCCACCCACACACACACGTGCGAGTGCACACGCGCACACACACATGAAAAATGTGCACCTGCCTCTGTGTGCGCGCGTGTGTGTGTGTGTGTGTGTGTGTGTGTGTGTGTGTGTGTGTGTGTGTGTGTGTGTGTGTGTGCGTGCGCGCGTGTGCGTGTGCGTGTGTGTGTGGAGGCGTGGCAGCAGTAGGCAGGCCCTACAGGTCCATCAGCAGCGTGGTGAGTAAACAGAGTTATCACTAGAACTCAGTAACCTATGGTTCTCCTCAGAACATACAGTAGACATGGTAAACATGAGTATAGAACCTTCACCCTGGCTCACCACAAGCATCTGTTTATTGGAAAGATTTAACCCTGAATGTTAAGTAATGGATTCATTACAGCAGTGTTTCTCCCCAGGAGGGTCCCCACATTATTTTGGGGGGTCCCCAGATGATTTAGCTTAATGTGCAACATTAACGTTTTCTCACTCAACAGTAAACAAACCAACTGCACATTTCTAAAGAGACAATTTAAGGACTTTTAAGACTTTTTTAATACCAAATTGTCAAATATTACTTAAGAAAGAGGCAAACATTGGGAACATTTCAGATTCGCCGTTTGGCTATTTTCACAGTATTTATATGTGGAAGCGAGTCAAACTAAATGTAATGCCTTGTCAGGGTGGGTTCAATGCCTTGTCAGGGTGGGTTCAAATATGATTATTTTGGGGTTCGCAGCCTGAAAAGTTTGGGAACCACTGAATTACAGGACCCCTTCTCCAACCTATCTGCAAGTCACTCTGCATTGGTAGGCAGGACCCCATTTGAAACAAGCCGTTAGTCTTATTTAGTTGACCTTTAAACTGTACTTTCAGGTGCTTTTTATCTGCAAACTTCGACGCACAGTGAGCAGACGGAAACGGTGCCATCTTACAGTGAGCATCAGTGACGATCACCAATTCTATGAAGACATGGTTGAAGAAATGGGTGAAGTGCTCCTTTAACCACTTAAACCCCAGCATCCGTATTGTGGGGAAAGCTTTCACTGAAAACAGACGATCGACAAGCTGTTGTGTGAGCTTGTCGATCGGAAAATTTTCAGCGAAAGCTTTACCCACAACAACAGAAAACAGAAAAGACACTAGTATAGAGCCCTAAGGGACACCGCTCAACCATATGGGGTTTAAGTGGTTAACACGGTGGATTGCCATGACACACCCCCCCACACACACACACATGTCTCTAGTTGATGACGAGACCTGCTCCTTTTGAAGTGGTGCGTTTGCTTTGTGCTATCACGTCTTCGATAACCTCTGACCCTCTATGACATAGGCAGCAGGTTAAGGTGGTTCAACGCGGACATGGGCATGTAAGGATATCCAGCCCTGTTGCACGTATGACCTACATTACCACTCATAAGAACATAAAAATATGATGTAGTAAAGGTCTTTAATGCTTTGTTTGTGGATTAATCATTATGCCAAAAGTAACATTTGATTGTGACTTTGGAGAGAAAATACATGAAGTATCCAGCATAAATGTATTTTAAAAGTTCTGCAATGCCTATATTTCTATATAAATGACCTTCTGAATTGGGAATTTTCACATTGTGCTTTGATCTAGAATGAATGCATCAAATTGAACAGGGACAGGATATTATGACGAAGTAGAACTAATAGAGACAGAACAGACAGACAGACAGACAGACAGACAGACAGACAGACAGACAGACAGACAGACAGACAGACAGACAGACAGACAGACGGTTGTTTCATCACAGCCTGCAGTAAGCGTGTAACACAGTAAGATTGTTTAGATGCAGCTAAGCTTAATAACAAAAGAAGTAGAAAATGTAATAAAGATTGAAAAAAATAAGTATAGCTTCATATAAATATAGCTTCAAGCCGCAATACCGGGGGCCAATGTATATTCCTGTATATTCCTACAGTGGTCGTTGGGGTTGACCTTCTACCACCGCAAGAAGTTTGAGAAAACATTGGCATGGCCGTGAGACCTAAAATATGAAATTAGCTATTCATTGCCGTTTTCTTTTCACAGGTCAGTAATGGCCAGGGCCAAGCCTCTGCTTATGTCTGCTGATGATAAGCATACAACGTGTTGTGGTGTTACATGAAAGCATTCGTGTTAGTCACCCTTTTGTGAAAAGCCAACAACATTCATTAGCTAACCACTATATAAATAAAAGTAATGTTTCATGGCTGTAGGTCAAATGGGGCATGAGTTATGCCTGTTCAAATGTGCATTTTCAATTTGGCTAATTGGAGTACAATTTACAATTTAGGCATTTATCAGACGCTCTTAATCCAGAGCGATTTACAGTAAGCAAGGTAAACATGAGGTAATACATCAAATGCATAGAGATGTAATCTAGGATCATAGGTAAACCAAAAACCTATCATCAGTCTAAAAAGTATAATATCAAAAAATAAATAATATGTACATTGAAACTATACACACTATACTGTAGGATGCCAGGTCTACAAATGAATCTGGCATCTGTCTACATAACATGGTATCTAAATTACATTTTAGCCTTTGCATAAGCCTGCAAGGTCGTCAAGGCTATGGAAAGTGCTAAGGGCTACGGTGGAGTCTGAAGAGGTGAGTCTTCAGTTCTAACTGCAATGGGGAGTTCCTTCCACAGTTTGGGAGCCAGAAGGGAGAAGAGTCTCTAGGACGTGTGGTGGAGTGTTGTCCTGGATGTTTTAGGGAAGGTTCTGACAGCTTCCCTTTGTTGCCCATTTCGCATGACACTACCATTCTGTAAAGTTACTTAAAAAGCAACTGGACGGTTATGTCAGACCTTCAAAAAGTGGCAGAATAATAATAATAAAACCATCAGATACAATAGGATGTCACGCACTTACATATACTCATACTCATATAGGCGTAACGATCTAGCCAGTAATATGAACCGAGGTGACGGTTGTTATTGCAGCTCCTTTGACAGTAGACATCTGTTACAGTAGAAGTCATCTGGGTCAAACTCTATCTATAGAGAACTGTGCTATCTATCTACACGGGCTGAAGAACATGTTCCTAGAAGTCTTGTTTACGTTAGCACATGTAGATGGTGGGCTGCACCTGCCACTACCGATAGAGGGCACTAGAGTGGGTATTGATCACAGATTTTTTTAAAATATAATAATAATCTTATGGATTTTGAGGAAGACAGGTAATTAACCACTAAGCTCTATTTTATACTTTGTCGTATGATGGTGTTGCATGGGGGAAAATAGACGATTTTCAGGCCTTGGCCTGAAAATCTAGTCCTACAGTATATAGTGCTGATCGGAGCAATGGTCGCAAGTTATGGCCATTTGAACTGCTGTAGCACTCGCATGTGCAATTTAGTTCTTTGATGTGACTATGTGTTCTCATGGCAGACCCCTGAACGGTGTTTGTGCCAAGTGAATTGGGGTGAATTGGAGCAAAGGTGCGCCATGACAACGTGTGGCCTGACACAGTAAGCTGTGTTGTATAACACAGTGGTTCTCAAAATGTTTCATGTCAAAGACCCCCAAATTGATATGTATTTGGCTGCGGACCCCCATCTGAAAAGAGTTTGTGGCAGGGACTGATGCGCTGTGAGCTTGTAGATCTGTTGTTTTTGAATAGCCAACACATAAATGCCTACAATGGTTAAAAATGATTGTGATGCTATATTTAACTACATTCGCTGGGGACCCCCTAGAACAGAAAAGGTTTGGGAACCCCTGGAGTATTTGGATCAAGACCAACAAGCATCTGGTTTCTGTTGAATGATCTCTGACACAAATCACACAATACCTCACACACGCACACACACACACACACACACACACACACACACACACACACACACACACACACACACACACACACACACACACACACACACACACACACACACACACACACACACACACACACACACACACACACACACACACACACACACACACTGGCAGTGCCACAACATGTCCACACACTCTTGTACACGTAAGCAGTGCAGTGCAGGTGTCATTTGCACAGCTGTGTTGTGTGACTTCAGAGCGTGGTGTGTGTGCTTGTTGGTGAGTACACAGCTGTGTTGATGTTGGTGCTGGGTCCTCACATGCTCATACACACACACACACACACACACACACACACACACACACACACACACACACACACACACACACACACACACACACACACACACACACACACACACACACACACACACACACACACACACACAGCACCGTGAGTCCGTGACAGCCAGTGACACCTGATTCAAGGTTATTATAGTTTTGCCTTTGTCATTACTTTGTTTTTATTTAGTTTTAGGTTTTTGTTTTCAATTTCAGTTTGGTTTTTGGTTCGTTTTTAAAGCGGGTTTAGCTTAGTTTTAGTTTAGTTTTTATTCGTTTTAGTGTTAGATTTATTTATATTTTTTGTAACATGGAAGTCAGAGGCAAAAATAGACGATCTACAAGCTCATCTACGAGCATTGTACTCACCTGCTGTTGTATAGGTCCTCCTGCTGGGACGGAAGAGAGCTCCCTGTGGTGCGCTCAGCCCACCTCAGCTCTTTCAATATAGTCTGTCGGGTGTCCAAAACTGTAACTTTTCAGGATTCAAATTCAAAAACAGCAAAAGTAGCAGATCTACAAGCTCAAAACGCGTCGCGTCGTGTTTCGAGCTTGCAGATCTGCTACTTTAAAAAAATATGTATTTTACCCCCTTTTTTTTCTCCCCAATTTAGTCGTTATGCCAATAATTCCCCCCACACACACATTTCCATGATGTCACTGTTGTATCCTACTGACTCACCTACCGGTGAGTTGGCCCCACGGCACCGGGAGGACGCCTCTCGCCCACCACGGTGTTCACATAGACGCCCGACAAAGCCGGATGCACCAACGATTTGATACTTTTGTGTGATGCTGTAGTATGATCAAGCAGGGCGTTAATTTACGGAAAACAAATGTGGAAATAAGAGGTTTCCACCCGACAGAGAGGATATCATATAGAGATGGCCCCTGACAGGATGCTCTGGGTTGCAGCAGAGTAGAAAGATTTTAGGATCTTCTCTGACACCTTGACTTTCCTCAGGCAGAGGAGGTATTATGAGGTGGTATTATACTGTAGGTGTCGCCTCGCTTTGTGTGCATAGGCTTTATGCACATCAAAAAAGTACTCAAATGTTTTACTTAATTCAAAGTATCAATACTGCAATGTAGAAATACTCTGTTACAAGTAAAAGTCCGGAATTCCAAATGTACTTGGGTAATAAGTATAAAAGTATTGGCATCAAAATGCACTTAAAGTACCAAAAGTACTCATTGTGCAGAATGTCCCATTTCAAGTTTTCAAGTGTATAAAAATAAGTAAAAGTATTGGAAATTGGAAATACTCAAGTAACGTACAAATACCTCAAAATTATACTTAAATACACTACTTAAGTAAGTGTACTTAGTTACTTTACACCACTGGAGAGCTATAGGCCCACGCACCCTAGGAATGCTTTATAGTTTAAGCCTACTTGTTGAAGGCCATCACAGGGGGCCACATAATTCAGGTTTTTGTGTGTTCAGGTCAGGCAGGGAGGCAGTCCTCCTGCGATGCACCATTAACCACTTCCAACCCATCAACCACTCTCAAACATAGCAAGAATAGCAGATCTGCAAGCTTCGCATCGTAATGCGTTGTAGATCTGCGTGTGACACCATCATATGACGGAGTATGAGATAGGGCTTACAGTAGTGAGATGTGAGATTAACTCTACAATATGGATATTCAACAGCGGGTCCTCAGAGTTACTACAGGGGAGGCTGCCAAATCTTTGTATGATTGGATTGATTTTATTATTATTATTATTACACTTATTATTATTATTATTATTATTATTATTATTATCACTTAGCATCCCTATTCTGGTGTGAACATTTGCCAAAAATAGCAGATCTACAAGCTCACAACGCGTCACAGCGCTAACATTGTGAGCTTGTAGATCTGCTATTGGCAAAGAGGTTTGGAGGGGAAAAAGAGTAGATCAAGTACAGAGGCAAAGGTCAAGTTTTTAAGGTTTAAGTGGTTAAATGTCTGAAAATACACATTAACATGAATCCCAACATATGAATAGAAAATATAATGTGTAAACAAACAAACAAACAAACAAACAAACAGCCTATGAAGTCTATGAAGCTATCTATGAAATCTATGAAAAACTTTGAAGACCCCTGCTCTAGATTATGAACTGTGACAGACAACACCAGCACCCAATGAGAACACTGCTGTCGCTCATAACACAACGACCTAAAGAAACATGGCTTCAGGGATAATAAGCAGCGAAAATAGCAGATCGACAAGCTCACAACATGTCCCGTTACGAGGCATTGTGAACTTTTAGATCTGCTATTCTCGAAAAATGTTGCCCAAAGAAATTGGACATTCTGTTATTTAGTATAGGCCTACTTTAAGGATATTTTGATGCCAATACTTTTGTGCTTATACTCACTTTTAATCCAGTGACTTACTCTTAAGGGTGTTTTTCTACATTAGTGGTATGCTATTTTACTTAAGCAAGTGAAGTAAGTAAGAAAGTTCGTCTTCCACTGCATGTGAGCCTGTGGGCAGATGCCATTGGCCACCCGTTTGTCACGTTTTGGCATACAGGTCTGGTCTGAGACCCTCTGTCACCCTGTCCTGCCAGGCAGCCAGCACTGTGCCTGGTGGCCCATGCAGGAGAAAACACTTTACTCGACAGCCAGGGAGTTCAATGACACCACACACACCCCCACCCCCTTACCCTGCCACCACACTTTCCTGGTAACATCAATATTTACAGTAACACAAGCAAGGACATTATAGAATATGTTGTCTAGGCCAGTGCTTCTCAAACGTTTTCATTGCAACGACGAAAATAGCAGATCTACAAGCTCACAATGCTTCGCTTTGTGACGTATTGTGAGCTTTGGGGATCGGGGTATTTTCCAATAGCCAATGAGTATAGGGGTTAAAGTGGTTGAGCTGATTTTAATGTGTTATTGACACATTTTGCTGAGGACCCTCTGGAACTCCCCCCAAGGATCCCTGAGGGTCCCCGGACCAGCCACCCTATCATGTACCACCAACCATTTAAAAACCTGTTGTTTTTCCTGGCTTCTTTGCAGTCATTTTAGATGCAGAGATTCCTTTTCTGCTGATAGGTTTGGTGCTCTAACTAGATTGACAAGAAGTTGAATCCCTGCCATGGTTCCATATATACAGTACCTTATGTGTGCTGACTGAGCTGTGAGCTGTATTTAGTCATAACTAAATATATACTCACCACCCTGTCCTCATGGGGACCTAAATGTCTGAAATGTTTGGACCTCTGACTGTATACAAACAGTTTGGACACTATCGTTGAAGTACAAACACATACAAATTGATTATTTCAAAAGAAAAAGAAAAGAAAAACCATGTAAACTTCAAATATATATCCAATGCATATGATGAAGTACTAATAATGCTAAAATGTTAAACCATACTGCAACGGTATCACAAAATGAGTTGTTTCATCACGGCCACTTGCATTTATCTTGTGAGGTCATCCTGACATCTTGTGGCTGAAGTGTAGAACTGCACTTTGCCAATGACCACGCAGAAAAGGGAATATCTAGGCTTACTGTAACATAGCTGTGACTCTGTACTAATGTAATGAGTCTGACTCTGATGTAGAACCAATTATCAATAGGACGTATGCATGTTAGGTTATTCACTATATTTCTCTAAACAATATCAGGTCGGTAGACACTTTCCTAACTGTGAACCATGGGTTCCATTAGGGAACCCATGGTGTCACAGTTAGGAAAGTGTCTACGACCTGTTGTTTTCCATTTCAGTCTGAGCTTGTATTGCAAAGCAAGTCTTCTTCCAACAGTCTCTTTGCCATCATAGCTAATGTGCAATAAATACACAAAGGTTTTAGAAACTAGAGCAGTGGTTCTCAACCTTTTTGAGGACCACAAGCATGTTTCAAACAATCCTTGAGGACCACCTCAGCCCACCTCCCCACAACAATATGTAGGCCTAAATATTTATTAAGAAGGTATATCATCATGTAATTTCTACTATTGAAATTTGTATTAATATTTCACATGAACTATCTTAAAGCTGGATTTCTACAGAGCTGCGGTCTGGTGTTGTACACCGAAAATAGACGATCTACAAGCTCACAACGCGCCACTCTTTTCAGTGCTCGAAAACCGTGCACAACAAAGTGTATCAAGCCCGGAGACCCTCAACATTTAAATGCCATAGTTTCTTCCCCCCACTATACCCCTACTGTATTAGTTCAAACATTTCACTATGCACCTACTGTATTAGTTCACTATACACCTACTGTATTAGTTCAAACATTTCACTATACCCCTACTGTATTAGTTCACTATACACCTACTGTATTAGTTCAAACATTTCACTATACCCCTACTGTATTAGTTCAAACATTTCACTATGCACCTACTGTATTAGTTCACTATACACCTACTGTATTAGTTCAAACATTTCACTATACACCTACTGTATTAGTTCAAACATTTCACTATACACCTACTGTATTAGTTCAAACATTTCACTATACACCTACTGTATTAGTTCACTATACACCTACTGTATTAGTTCAAACATTTCACTATACCCCTACTGTATTAGTTCAAACATTTCACTATGCACCTACTGTATTAGTTCACTATACACCTACTGTATTAGTTCAAACATTTCACTATACACCTACTGTATTAGTTCACTATACCCCTACTGTATTAGTTCAAACATTTCACTATACACCTACTGTATTAGTTCACTATACCCCTACTGTATTAGTTCAAACATTTCACTATGCACCTACTGTATAGTTCAAACATTTCACTATGCACCTACTGTATTAGTTCAAACATTTCACTATGCACCTACTGTATTAGTTCAAACATTTCACTATACACCTACTGTATTAGTTCACTATGCACCTACTGTATTAGTTCAAACATTTCACTATGCACCTACTGTATTAGTTCAAACATTTCACTATACACCTACTGTATTAGTTCAAACATTTCACTATACACCTACTGTATTAGTTCAAACATTTCACTATACACCTACTGTATTAGTTCAAACATTTCACTATACACCTACTGTATTAGTTCACTATACACCTACTGTATTAGTTCAAACATTTCACTATACACCTACTGTATTAGTTCACTATACACCTACTGTATTAGTTCAAACATTTCACTATACACCTACTGTATTAGTTCAAACATTTACTCAAATATAATGGACTTTTGTAATCATAATTACAGGAGGTCCATGGGAACAAGTAAAACATATACGTATGTATATAAAATGTATATTATCTCTGACGGGTGGAAACCTCATATGTCCAAAACTGTTTCTTTTCAGGATTCAAAAAATATATAAAAAGTAGCAGATCTACAAGCTTAAAACATGCCACGCTTCGGGCTTGTAGATCTGCTACTTTTGATGCTTTTGTGATACTGTAGTGCGATCAAGTAGGGCGTTATTTTACAAAAAACAACAGTTAGAATATGGAGATAAGGTTTCTGCCCAACAGCAACGATGTATACACACACACACACACACACACACACAGTATGTATAGGATATAGTATATATAGTACCTTTGTGAAAATGTATCAAAAATGAACCACTGGTTGAGAGACAGTGATCTAGAATCTAGATCAATGGACAGAGGTTTGCATCATTGAGCTGCATGGATCATCATTTGGGGCGTCTGGTAGTGTTTAAATGTCTGAAGGTCAAAACACAAATGATCCTACGTAGCTATATGAAATGTAATGCAGGTCAAGTGAAATGGCTTAAGATTTCATAGCCTTGTGTTGTGATTTGATGACGGGTCTTTGCAGACAGAGTGACCTACTGTACAGTTCTACAGATTTCTCTAAACCACAAAGGGAAAAAGAATACCTTCTTTGATTGGAACAACATCTTTATTGTTGAGACACGTCCTCCAATAAAAATATTAAATACATAAAAGGCATTTTGGTCAAATCTGCATAATCATACAGTACAAGTTGACGACAATTAAAGACGGTGTCATCGTTCTTATAATTTACTCAATATAACATGGTCCAATCAAATTCCTTTACAACATTAAAATAAAAAATAAACCGTGGGAAAAACAGAAGATCTAAATTGGTGCTAATAAATACTTGAGCAATTATCTGAAATGTCACTTGAGTGGTTAAAAAAAACTGCATAGTATTTTATTTCACAGCCAACACCGTCTTCCCAAAGAGATAGAAAAAGGTTTTTTTTCCCTGCAATTCCAAAAGTCTACCCTCCCCCTCAAGTGTACAGTCTCTTACACTCCATGTTAAACTACTTTCCCCACAAATAAAGACTATTACAGTTTGATCAAAAATCAGTGTTATTCCGCGGAAGGCACTGATTGACACGTAGCTGTCTAAGTGGAAAACCGGAGTGTGACGATGGCCTTTTTGTCCTTCCGATACCTGAGAAGTTTGGCAGCCAACTGGCCCACTCAGAACCACCGGCCCCCCCCCCCCCCCACCCATAAGCAGGTTCTGACAAGATGGATGGTTGAGGACTGGAAGACATTAAATCAATGAACCATCTCTTTTTTCAGCCCAAGTTTTATTCTCCCACCCGGGAGAGAGAGGTGACGTCCCCACCAGCCCCAGCCTTTAGAGGTGAGGTCGGTGGACACCGTGAACGGGTGACGTCAGCGCGTCTTCCTGTAGAGAGCGAAGGCGGCCACCAGCGCCACCAATGACACTACGGCCACCGTCCTCCACTGAGTGAAGCCTCTGATCACACCCTCCTGAAGGGGACACAGAAGGACAAGGGACACAGTCAGCTTTAAACTTTAGTATATTACTAGTATATTTAATGCCAGGTGGAAAGGGGACTATTATTAATATCTCTTCTCCGCCTGTTGGTTCATGACAACATAAAGTCTTCCATCAGCACTCCAGCAGCTTGTGTAGAATTTAACCTCTGTAGAGTATGTTAATACTATTCATTACGCGGCTTGGTTGAATGCTGGATTCTGATTGGTCAATCACTGAATTCATCCGTGTGTTATTTTTGAATAATGAGCGCTGAACTCAATAACAGACCGCTGTCTAATCGGTCTGTTGTTACCAGTGACGACATTCTTAACTTTCTGTGTGCGGTGCATGCACTCACACTTTATTGTTGATCTTGCGTGACACGATGAAAGCCTTTGTTTTCACATTGGCATTGGCAGGGTGATTTAGACCCCTCTGCTATCGCAGGGTTTATTTCTCAATAATGACCCGCTCCCCGTTGATTATCCCTAGGGCTGTCACGATTACAGATTCAAGTTGATTAATTGTCACACAAATAATTGCGATTAATGATTTAATTCTGTTTTTGGCATTGAACATTGGAACATATGAATGCAAATCTTATTTCGGTTTGCCTTTTAGGCTTCGTAATAAAAAGTTGCACAGGGCAGATATGACAAATTGGTTTAGTTGCTCTACCTGCTCCTTCTATTGAGAACCACTATATATATCCTCCGCCCAAAACAGGCTTTCTGTCTTAGGTCAGCAGTAGAAATGTCAGCACTCATGGGTTAGAGACATGAAAGTTATGGATTGCAGCTTTAAGCACTGAAAGGTCATGAGGACCCAACTCACCCATCCTCCCTGCTGGATGAGCCAGGAGTACAGCTTCTCTCTGATGAACTGCAGCACCCAGCTGATGACGATCCTGATGTTCTCCACATGGTTGGAGGTCAGCGCCTTGTGGAAGCAGAGCACCACGTGGGTCACTAACAGTGTTGGGTAACGGTACTTTTAAAAAGTAACTCGTTACGTTACAGGATTACTGCCGTTAACCCATTAAGACCGGGAACACATCGGTGTAATTTTTTAGATTTCTTTGGCTATTAAAAAATAGCAGATATACAAGCTCGTAGTGCGGAGAAATCGTGAAAATGTGTGCAAATCTTTGAATATTTATCTGTTTCAAGCAAATATTTCTAACTCAACTTCTTCTGGCGGTCCCTGGAACAACATATTTTGAGATGGGGATCCGTGGCCAAATACATATCATTTTGGGAGGTCCTTGACATGAAAAGGTTTGAGAACCACTGATATAGAAACATAGGTTTTTCAGAAAACTGTCAGAAAACGGTCAGGATTTAGAAGACATGTGTAGAATGGGCCTCAGGTCTTGGGTTAAAAAGTATTCCGTTATGTTACAGGATAACCTTCTGAGAGGAGTAACTCGTTAGATTATTTTTGCGTTACAGACGATTAAAACTACGATCAACCAGGCAGCAAGGAAGATTGGTATAAACATAAAATCAAGAGTGCAGCCTACCGGAGTGACCCCCAGTGTTGTGGAGCTGTGCTGGGCTTCACCAAGGCTAATTTGCATTGACGTTCTCCTCCTTTCACCATTTAATCCAAAAATAGTATGAATACTTCCACGACCGTGCTAAAGGGCAACCTTTTCTCTATCTCTGCCATGTCGCACAGGTTCGACAAATTAATATAAGACAAACAAGACCAGTAATACCGCCTGCCGTGTGCCACACCAAAAGTGGTGACCCGTTGAATAGAACGATTACGCATTCACCACAGACTGCAAAGCATCGGTCACCGATTTTCGTGTGACATCCGTGCAAGTCTCCGTTGACAGAGACAAGCGTGTCCATTTATCAGGAAACAGTGCAAATGTGTCTGATGGATTTTCCTTTTCCTTTGTGGTAACATGGAGAAAAAAAAGGGAAATATAGGTCTTAAATGTAACGAAGTAACGCCATTATTTCAGAAAATGTAACCTAGAACTCTAATTGCAAAACTAACGCGTTGGGTTACTCCATTAACCAAAAACGTTTGCCGTTACTTGTAACGCGGTTACCCCCAACACTGGTCACTAACAACTTTAGCAATCAAGTAAATCCTTAAAAACAGGGTCTACAGCCATTCATGTCGGGTTCTATTGTATCACATTGCTGTTGCATATCGTCTGTCGGGTGGAAACCGTGTATGTTGTGGACTAAATCATATTATGTTATCATGATTGGTTTTATGTAACCTTATTGTCAGTACATTATGTTGTTCATCTTTGTGCCCTATGATACATTATATTTTACATGGCGTAGAGCCAAGATGTCTCTCCTAGGCCTGATAGCTATTGTTTATGGTACAGCTTGTACTTGTAACATGACAGTATAACCATGGTCTGATTCCTTGTGCTCCTGGCAGAACGATTGTACCACAGGCCTGTGCGTACTGACGTACTCAATGTACATATCCCTTGTTCGCTAAATGTATTAAAGCACCAACACCACTACCTTCTAAGTACTGACTCTGACTCCTTTATTTCCTAGTAGTACCATTTGCCCGTGAATTCCACGACAATGTCCAAAACCGTTACTTTTCAGGATTCAAATAAAAAAAATAGCAGATCTACAAGCTCAATCACGGCACGTTTTTGAGCTTGCAGATCTGCTATTTTTTTTAACGTTTGTGTGTCACTGTAGTACGATGAAGTAGGGCATTAATTTATGAAAAAACACAAAAAGTAAGTAACGTATGGAGAGGTTTCTGCCCGACCGCGACGATATGTCTGCCTGTACTATACATCGTCACTGTCGGGTGGAAACCGTGTCTGTCCAAAATCGTTACTTACTTTCCAGGAAATGGAAAAAAAAGAAGTTTAATGGTGAGAGCTGCTTCACAGCATAGCATTGCTACACAATACCTTGTAGATGAGCCTGTAGGCCAGGTGGAACAGAGCGACCACGCGACCCCAGCTAATGCCATCGGTGAAGAAGTCTCTTGCCACAGACATGAAGACGTCCTGGGCACAGTTGCCCTGTAGTGCCTGGCTGATCAGCCTGCAGGGAAATGGTAAGACACACATCGTCTTTATCAGCAACAACCAACATTATCATCATCACTGCACAACATTGTTGAAGCAAGAGTGCTAAGCATCATGACAGATTTAAGGTATCGAGACAAAAGGGGAAAGCAATGAGTAAGGTAATAGAGTACAGAAGTCCTGACGTCACTCGTTCATCCCCTGGTTCGTAAAGTAATTTCTCTATGGAGAATAACATTGGGTCATCATAGAATCGTCTCATATAAGAATTGTGGTCCAAAAATAAACAAACTGTCTCGGCGATATTGTCAGGGAGGAGGTTCTGTATCGTTTATGATAGTCAGTCACTTATATTTCATACAGTCTGTTTCTGGCGAAAATGTAACTAATTCGGCGGAAGTAACATTATGGTTTTCTCACCGTCAGTTGATGCTTCATATCCATAAGAGTCAAACCGCAGGGGTCATTTGTTTATTTTTGGAACACAGTTCTTATTTGACGCGATATTAAATACGTCTATGGGGATTCAGAATGGGGGTGGAAAACAGCGAACCAGGTAGACAAACCTAGGATGTGTAAATTACGCCAGACTTCGGTGCTCTATGGATGACATTAGATTAGGGCTGATTTAAAAAAGATATATTAAGCAACAGGTGTGATGCAAGCCTGAACAGGAAACCCCACATTTCACACTATGGATTGGTTAGAACACTGCAGGCTAGGCCCCTCACACACTCACACACCTACATTAATATCAAAACACTGGCACGCACCCTGGCATGACACTTTGCATATTGTTGCTGTCGGGCAGAAACCTCTTATCTCCAGATTTTAACTTTTCAGTTTTTTTTTCGTCAATTAACTACCTACTTGGTCATCCTACTACAGCATCACCATCAAAAGTAGCAGATCTGCAAGCTCAGATCGCAGTGCGTTTTGAGCTCGTCTATCTGCTACTTTTTGGACGATATTAAGACTGCAGACACACAACAACATTATGCACATATAAATGAAAATACTGTACACATTCTGTATAATACAGTCAGTGTGCACATACACATATGAATAATAGAAGTAGGAACCACGCCGTGATTCCTTAAAGGTGCGTGACGCACCTTACAGTGTGCTGATAATAAAGTGCAAACTTTATTTTTCTTCACCTTCTTCTAACTATTGTCGTGATTTTTTATGCTTTCTTTGTTATCGTCGTTATTGCTGCGTCAATGTTGACCTTATTATTTTACACACGTTTTTAAAAAAATGTGTGAAAGTTTTCAGAAATAGGTGACAATCTCACGACGCGTTGTGAGCTGAGGTGGCTTTCTTTATTTTCTTACCTGTGTTGATAGTCAACAGTGTTGAAAGACAGGAAACGGGGAGAGTGTCGAGGATTGACATGCAGCAAAGGTCCGCCCGGCCATCGAACCGGTGACTCGCTGTCAGGCGTCAGTGCTCATGCGGTACACGACTTAACCACTCAGCTATCGGTGCCCCCATAGATCTAATCGTTTACTTGCTCATTGTATAATTAAAGTTAAATGTTCTTTTCATGTACTGAATTTTAACCCATTAAGACCTGGAACGCATCTGTGTCACTTTTTGATTTGAGCTAAAAAGCATTATTTTACACTTTGGCTATTTAAAAATAGCAGATCTACAAGCTCATAGCGCGGCACCGAGTGCCGTGCTACGAGCTTGTAGATCTGCTATTTATGAAAAATCGTGAACATGTGTGCAAATCTTTGAATATTATTTTAAAGCAAACATTTTTAACTCAAATCTTTGCTTCTGGGGGTCCCTTTTTTTTAGATGGGGGTCCGCGGTCAAATACATATCATTTTGGGGGGGTCCTTGACATGAAAAGGTTTGAGCACCACTGATATAGAAACATACGTTTTTTCAGAATACTGTTGGGATTTAGAAGACATTTGTAGAATCGGCCTCAGGTCTTAACACATCCACTGCCAAGGGCTAATCTCATAATGTACTCACCAGTGCCAAGGTGTTTTTGTTGTTTTTTTGTTTTTTTCATGTCGCCATAGATCTTGTTAAAATCCTTAAGATTGAGCGCTACACAGTCTGTTTACATCCGCGAGATCTCCCTGTATCTCCCAGTGAAAACCACGTGTCAAACGGGGCATCCATGTTTGAGTTAGAGCGGATTACGTTAAACAGTGAAATGCGAGGAGAAAAAACTACAGGAAGAGAATTGAGTTTCAGTTTCGTCTGTAGAATGGGAGCGGGCGTGATCGTGAAAACCGGATCCCAAATAATTCTATTTCCTGTCATCAAACCGGAAACGGAAGTGGATCAAAAAAATTCCGAAAGTGCACCCGGACCGCGCATGCGCGAAAAGACCGCAGCCCGTAGGGCTACGGTCTCGGCGCTTAACAGTTGGATTTAACGGCCCGTAGGACTACGGTCTTGGCAGTTAATGTGTTAAAGGGTTAATATACTCAAATTGATTAGACCTTTTTTTTTTTTTTTTGCAAAACACGGGTCAAAGCACGCGTGGTCCAGGGCGCTCCAAAATGGGAATCAGACCCAAACTGACATGGGTCAGGCTCTAGTCTAGTAAGTCCAAACACACTGGGTCAATAGGAGTCACTCTCCCTCTGATGAGGACATGAGAAGAAGCACATCTTTACCGTTCCAGCTCAGCGTTCCTGTTCATCTCGTCGGCGATCTTCAGCAGCTGTTCCACCACCTCTTTGATGTGGGGGTCCTGGTGCTCGTCAGGTCTTCCCCCCAGGTCCTCAGAGGAAACCTGTCTGTCCGGGTCGTCAGCAGCTAGACGTTCTATCACGTATCTGCAGCACAGTGAAAGGGAAGGGAAGGGCCAAACAGTTAGGGCTGTCACGATTACAACATTTAAGTTGACGATTAATTGTCACAAATGATAGCGATTTAACTCATTGAGTGCCATTGACGTGTTTCACGTGTTTTACCGCAATGGCGCAACGTGCCAATGACGTGTTTCTGAAAAAAAATAAAAAAATGTTTTTTCATTATATGAAGATTTGCAGCTCCATCCACTCCTTGTTGAACTTATAACTGAAAAAGGCTGTATCTCGCGTCCTAAGCACTTTCTTTTTACTTTGAAAAAATCTCTGGCACTGGGACAACATAGCCAGAAATAATTCTGGCACTCGGTGAGTTAATTGTTTCTGTTATTGAACATTATGAATACAAATTTAATTTCCGTTTGCTTAGGCTTCAAAATCAATAATGACACAGGGCGGAAATGACAAACAAATTTTTTTTGAGCGGAACTAGCTGATCTACAAGCTTATAACATGTCATAAGCTTGTAGATCTGGTATTTCTGCTATTCATGGAAATGTTTGAAAATGTATGAAGATTTTTCAACATGAAACGTATATGACGATTATGCAAAATAATATCGATTATCACAAATAATTGCGATTAGGCGACTATGTAATAATTGTGTCTGGCCTACAAACAGTGACCGAGGTAAGAAACTGTTGGACTCGAAAGCCTAAAAAAAGTCACCTAAAGAAGTATTAAGGACGATTCATACTTGACGGTCCAGAGCTCAAAAAAAGGTTGAGAACTACTGGTCTAGGTTGTATTGGCTGTAGCGTACTCCAACCGATGCCAAACTTTGTTCGGCTTTGTCCTTGGACGCTGGCTCCTGAGACTACTGTAGTACCACCTATCAGCTAATGTCTCTTCAAAACTATCGCTGCTTTCATCAAGCATTGGGCAGAATGCGGAAACAAAACTAAATAAATCACACCCAACCTCAACTTATGACCAATCACACACACTCTAGAACAATGTGTTCAGTTGGAGTATGCTGTAGTCTTTAGACAGCTGTGAGGAGCACTGCCTGAGTGAAAAGGAAAAAACTGTTGAAAAGGAAAAAACAGACCCTTTCAGTGGTGATGATGAGAAAATGTCTAAACGGACTTACCCTCTGAGTATAACGGCTCCTTGCTCCATGATAGGGTCATCAACAACATCTGGAACATGGAGAGGAGATACTGTTAGTGGTGGGTGATCTAACTTAAGTCATTTCATTATATTGAGACACCAAAAATCAACGCAATTCGACACAGACAAAGTCCTTGGTATATCTTTACTTACTGAAAACAAGACATGAAGCTTTGGTGAAAGTTCAATGAGGAGGAACTTTTCTATCATGCTTTTATTTCAGGTTTATTTTCTATTTATAGGGAAATCCACCGCGTCTCTTTACTTCCCCATGCTGTCAAAACCTTTCAATCACAATTCTAAGCAGGAGCACTCCTAGCCAATCAGACCAGTGGTTCATAAACATTATCATGGCAAGAACCCCCAAATTAATGTGTATTTGTCCACAGACCCCCCCATCTGAAAATATGTTGTGCAGGGGCGGCTGGTATCAATGGGCTAGTGGGGCTAAGCCCCCCCTATATTATTAAAAA
This sequence comes from Gymnoscopelus braueri, assembly GCF_963280865.1. Taxonomy (NCBI): domain Eukaryota; kingdom Metazoa; phylum Chordata; class Actinopteri; order Myctophiformes; family Myctophidae; genus Gymnoscopelus; species Gymnoscopelus braueri. The sequence goes on from NC_137603.1 coordinate 61,762,454, forward strand.
AAAAAAAAAAAAAAAAAAGTTTTAATTTTATTTTTTTTATTTTTTATTTTAATTGTCTTTATTATTAAAATGTTATTAAATGTTATTACGTGTTATATATATTTTTTAGAATAGATTATTTTACATGCTGGTGGAACCTAGAGCAGCAACAGCATCAAATAGTTACAAGGAAAACACTAAATATGTCAAAATGGGCTGATTTCTTTTAGCCCAAATCAGCTTCCATTGGCTTTCATTGAGTTGAGTGATTGACAGTTGACATGACACGCCTGCTTGATTTACTCACCATTGGGGCTAACTTTTCTTAGCCCCCAAGCTCCGCCCTCACTGGCTTTTGACCAATGAAGGTGTACCTGCGTTTTCTGTGCTTTGTTCTGGGAACAACACAGTGTGTGTGTGTGTGTGTGTGTGTGTGTGTGTGTGTGTGTGTGTGAGAGAGAGAAAGAGAGAGAGAGAGAAAGAGAATTCAACTGCCCCTAGCGATCTAACGGTAAGGCTGGCGGACATGACAGTGGATGTGTTGGATGCAGCTCAAAGTGAACTTTACTCAGGTATCTAGTTTGTTGCCGTACGACCTTCCTAGACCGAGTTATTAAAGAAAAACGGGCGACAATGGCCAAAACTCAATCGAAAATCCGCGATCGAAAATCGGCAAAAGTGGCCGTTTTCAAGATGTTTTGGCCATTATCTCTGGAACGGAAGGTCCAATCTGCTCAGTTCAAAGCTTGTTTAATGCGTGACTTTGAGGATATTAAGCTCCTAGCGACACCTTTACGGGGTTTTGGGGTTTTTGGGCCTAAAAGTATGGTAATTGTTCGGACCGGCCCAGTAGGGCCCAGTTAGGGCCAGGCCTTAATTTTCAGGCCCGTGGAGAACTCTGTCTGTCTGTCTGTCTGTCTGTCTGTCTGACTTCCACAGTATGATTTAATTTTTTTGATATCATTGATATCAATGCTGAAATGCATGATATCATGCTCAAATGCTCTCAGGCAGGATGCCATATGTGCCATCACTAGTTGATGTGTGACTGACTGATTTGTATACTTTTGTCTATACTTTTGTCAAATAAAAGTATATTTTCCTAAATCTGGATGTGTAAACTATACAGATTATTACTGTGCACATGTACTATATAAGATAGCATGTTTGAGCATAAATATGCATTTTGAGAACCAAAAAAAAATCTGAAGCGCGCACGCTTAGCCCTCCCACCCAAAGTTCCCACCAGCCGCCACTGATGTTGTGCCAGGGACCCCCATACAAGATTTGTGTTGTTAAAATGTTTGCATTTGCATCGCAACACGTTTGTAGATTGTAGATCTGCTATTTTCAAATAGCCGTCGTCTAGTCGCTTCTTTTGGGCTTATAGGCCTGGTTGCTTATTTCTCTTGCAAAATCTGACAAGTGGCATCACTGCTCTGTCTCACAGTCTTTCAGACAGAGCGCTGTGCAACCCACCTCCTACCCCATCATCACCACCATGTGGTGGAGGTCTGCATTGTACAGAAGTTATACAAGGAGGAGGTTTTGTCTTCACCACCACCACCACCAGTGTCTAGCTCTGCGGGGGGTCAACTCCCCGGCATCATCATAGGCTCATCATCCTATGCATTAGCTTTTATGGATTCTAATTTCTAAATGCCCAAACTTGTAACTCAATAAATCTTTTAAACATTTATCCTCACAAAAGATAGATGACTTACACCACCTTTAATGTTACATTACCTTTGGGGGTATAGGCTACTAGACTCTACTGCTCTTTAGATTGAAAGCATTTAAATGTATTTGTGAAGTAACAAGTAGATTAACCACCTAAACTCTATAATACTTCGTAGACCGGGGTGTCCCAGGGCTTTATACTTGGTCTGCTCCTTTTTTTCCTCCACACGCTAAGCTTGCAGATTTGCTAGTATTTTCGCTGAATGTTGTTCACCCCAGAATAGGGATGCTAGGGTTTACGTGGCTGAAGGCTGATGGCCAACACATGTACCACTGTGGTAATATTAACACATTAATACATTACAAAGACAAGAACCTATATTTCTCAGTCCTCCTCACTGTATTGATATTTCTTCTCTTGCTTTAATATATTATTTGAATAATTTATGTTTAGCACAACCGATGGCGGAATAAGTCCCAACAACATATCGCTGCTTGTAGTTTATACGTATAAGTTAGGGACGAATAAAACCTTCTTGATTGTTGATTAACACAGTACAATGCATTAGACCAGTGGTTCTCAAAGTGGGGTCCGGGGACCCCCAGGAGGGGTTTCCAGGGGGTCCCCAGTGAAGTTTGTTAATACAGCATTGCAATCATTTTAACCACTTTATCCATTTATACGTTGGCTGTTCAAAAATAGCAGATCTACAAGCTCACAACGCATCACTTCGTGCCGCGCTGCAAGCTTGTACATCTGTTATTTTTTTTTACTTGAAAATGTTTGGAAACCTTTTCCTTTTTTTTTTTTTTTTTACATAAATCTTCTCTTCTGGCGGTTCCTGGAACATTTTCAGATCGGGGTCCATGGCACAAAAAAGTTTGAGAACCACTGACCTAGTTGATCTTATTGCTCAGATAGTGTAGAGACAGAGCACTAAAATGACTTCCCAACAGTAATTACAGGCTGTCTGAAATTAGAATGAGCCAGTAAGAACTTAGGGGAATAAGCATGTTTGGAAAAAAAACAAACACATGTAACTGTATATCTGTCAAAGAGGTAAACCTGTGAAATCGTTGAGACAAGGAATTACAATGTGTAGCTAATTTTGCACAAAAAAAAATACAACTAAACTGATAATTGAGTATGAAAGAAACTTTAGTTTTTGCTTCTGTTAGTGGTGAAAGGGTTATTTTATTTCATACAGTACTGTATTATTGTGTGCGTGTGCGTGTGTGTGTGTGTGTGTGTGTGTGTACCAATATTTCACTGCCTGTACCTGTATGAGTGAGTGACAAATTAACCACTCTTGATTATTGAGCTTTTATGATTATTGAATTGAAAGTGTTTTCCTTTTAATTGAATGGCTTATTGGTATTTATTTAATTCTATGTGCATTCGACAATGAAAATTGTTAATAAGGACTGAAATAAATGACTACTATGCCTACTGTTACTACCACTACTTGATTAGTATAATAAACTGATTGTAAAGCATTCAACAAAAGATAAACTAGTCCCATGCAAAGTACCAGACTGGGCACACTGCCAGACAGACGGGATTCCTGTAAACAACTCATGACATCATCATCACCTCACCTGGGAGTTTAAACTGTTCTGCTAGTTGACATCCCATAGCCCGTAAGGAAGAGCAGAACAGACTTATATCTCAGTTAATGTAGCTCATGGGTCCTCAGAGATACTACAGGGCTAAACATTAACCACTGAACCCAAGTTAACCCTGACAACCTTAAAAGGAGTAGTTCACGCAATAAATGGAGACTCAAATGCTACAAAACAAAAAAGATCTCAAATTCAAGGCTTCATGGTGTGTGTAAGTGATAGAAAAGTCATTTTTGGGTGAACTACTCCTTTAAACCCCAAGTATAGAGGGTTTAAGTGGTTCAATGTCTGAAAATCCAAAATATGAATAGAAAAGATAATGCGTCAACAAACAAACAAAAAACATTCATTTACACAAACCTGATGATAGTGCTGTCAAACAAGTATGAAGCCATCTATGAAATCTATGAAAAAGTTTAAAAAGTTAAAGCTTAATCTGCAACACTGTATTCCATTTTTAAATCCAAACTGAAGACCCACCTTTTTTCTCTTGCTTTTAACATAGTTTGAGGTCATTGTCTGTTGATTGTTTGCTACTGCTTTGTTTTTATTTTGTTTTTGTTCTGTTATAGTTGCTACTGCTTTTTTATATGCCTTTACTTTGCTTTGTAAATAGACTAAGGTGTATTTGTTCTGGCTATTCGTTTGGAAAGCACTTTTGGTCAACTGCTGTTGTTTTTAAATGTGCTACATAAATACATTTGACTTGACTTGACTGTATACAATACGTAGTGGGGGTCCCTGCTTCATCTCTCTCTCTCTCTCTCTCAGTAAGGGGTCCTTGGCCTGGAAGTTGAAGACCCCTGAGGTATAACTGGATGTGTAATGACATCCCAAACTGGTTTCCTTGGTATCTATTCTATTCCACATTCCACACAGGATCAAACTACCAGAAACCCCCCGCTGTGAATGTGAAAGGGGGATGACGTCATTGGGCATTCCTACGGTGTTCTGTCTTTCAGTTTCAATGAGTTATAATATGATCTAATATTAATATTTAAATCTTAAGTAACATATCTCCCCGTCTACATCCCCAGCATTGTCTGCATGCTACAATGAGTCTCAGTGTAGTTCGTCAATAAACTATAAAGCTCATATTAGCCAGGCTTCACCACTAGGCCTTTAGTTTTAACTTTAAAACACAAGTAAGTCTGTCAGGGTTTTAAAGCAGAGATCAGGTGTTTTTACACAAAGTGGATCCTGCACAGCCTCCGGCATACATACAACTCTCACATTTACTTATTTAGTAGATTATAACAAACTAGGGCACTTTACCCTGAGCTCCTCCACAGGCTCCGAGACATTCTTCACCTCCTCCTCCTGTTTTCTCCTCTCCTCCTCCGGCGTCTGCCATGGCTCCGATCAACCTCCTCTCGCCAGCAGCCAGTGGCGCAAGGACCTCCTCAACTAATCTACAAACTTATAAGTTATTAGTTAGACAGATCAATGATGTTTTTAGTCTTCTGGATCTACAGTGTGATCGTCCATGGAAGAAGAAGAAGGCCGCACAGACAGACAGACAGGCTCGGCTAAAAGTTGTGTCTGAACTGAGGAACGAGGAAGTAGAACATGGAGGAGACACCGCCTCCAGGCAGGGCGCTGCACTGATTTAAAACGACCACGAGATGTCGCTGCCGTTCTAGCCAGAGGTATGAGAGAGTTACGACACTTGCGTTGACTCCCATTGATTGATTGATGTACTTTTATTTAGTAAGACATGAGAAATTGAGAATAACAGTACATGGAAGTACAAATTCACAATACAAGGTCTACTAAACTGGAAGACTCATTCGCACTGAGCTTGTTTAAGATGAGAACCCCATGCACACAAATCATGATGATGACATATAAGAGACAGACAGACACACTACTAAACAGAATGTCATACAATCAGCTTACAGTTTACTGGTATGAAGAGTGAGAAAAAAATATATACAAAAGAAGAAAATTAAAGAGGGGGGGGGGTAGTATCCCAGAATGGAATGCGGAAGTGCTCTGTCTATCTCAATGAGATAGTTCCAATGTTTGGAACTGTTCCATGCTCCCATGCCCGCAACCAGTGGTGGAAAAAGTATTCACATTTACTTTACTTTACTTAAAGTAAAAGACAAAGTATCAATACTGCAATGTAGAAATACTCTGTAGAAAAGACCGGAATTGAAAATGTACGTATTAAGTATTAAGCTTGCACAAATGTATTTATTTGTGTGTACAAAGCACTTTGTATTTTTTTTAAAGTGTTTTATAATTGTTATTTGAAACTTAAGATGATGGCCAATGTTGATGATACATGAGAAAAGAACATTAATAATGTATCATATCGATATCATATGCCCAACATCATGTATGTATCGTGAAATTAGTGTTATCTTGACACACCTAACCCTCCCCATCAAATACAACAACGACACTTAATGACATTTAAAACTGATATGTCCGATGTTTTGCTTTCCACATTGTTTAGAACATTACTGTAGTCAGTCTTGCTAAATGCACAGTGTAGTGTCTGTAGTGGTAGTGGTAGCAGAATGGACAGTGTTCCAACCCATTGAATCCCATAATTATCAACTACAGTGACTACACTGTTGCCTACAATGTAGGCCCTACATCATGGGTTTTCAACTGGTGGTCCGTGAAGGTATTGCATGTGGTCCCTGACCATGCATTTAGTAATGTAGGAAAGTGAAGATTTGTATTATATTTTATTTTATCGATGGTGAATACTGTTAATGTGCATGGCAACAGAAAGGAAATTCAACTCAAGGATGACAGTTTTAATTTACACACGCACACAGCTCAAAGTATTTAAGTATTTAAGTACATCAAGGTAAATACAGGCTTTTATTTGATGTATGATGACGCATCAATGTTGTCACTAATTACTTAGTAGTCGGATGTCAAGAACTTCCACAGAAATGGGAGTTAGAATTTCAAGGGAAACTGTACCGGTTCAGTTTACCTGGTTAAGTCATCATTAGTAGGAAATGTGCCCATATCAATCGCATATACTTGCTCATACATATGTTGCAAATTGCAATGAATCAGTTAACATGAGTTTATTAATATGGATGGTTAAGAGAACAGAATCTACACCGATGGCAGAGGAAACCATGCAAGGCACCAACCTGCTCATCGGGAGCAATTAGGGGTTCAGCGTCTTGCTCAAGGACACTTCGACACCAACTCTGAGGGAGCGGCCCAGCCCGGGATCGAACTGGGAACCTTGCGGTTTCCAGTTCACTCCGCCCCAGAGAATAAGGGCAACCATGGGAAAGGAATGGATAAGTGTTTCTCAATCTTTTCTGAGCTCTGGACCACTAGCATATCTCAGTTAAATAATGACTGTTAAGGGCTTGATTTAATTCACCTCGAATTAACACATTAAATTAAGGCCTTAACAGTCATTATTTCATTTCAAGCTTTCCCCCCACATCACGCCCATATCCCCCCTCCCAACACAACAGTGATCCCCAGGTTGATTCTCAGTCAGGGTGGTGGTCCCTGGTTCATAATCAGTTGAAAACCCATGGCCTTCATGTAACAAATTGGGCTATCAATTATGGCCTGATGATTCTGGTTTTACTTGTGGAGCTAGGCTGGCATCTATGCACAACTGTCCATATAGATCCAAATTAATCACATGCACAGAATTACTTCAAATGATTATGAATATCCAGTTGTAAATTGGTCATTGTAACCTTGTATGTAATTCTATGAGCAACAAAATTATTCTGCATAATGAGTACTTTTACTTTGATATATATATGTATATATTGTATGTTATATTGTATATTTTGATGCCAATACTTTTGTACTTTTACTAAAGTAAATTCTGAATACCATACTTTTACTTGTAGTACTTCTTCCACCACTGATTGGGCCATTAACTCTCTGTTTCCCTGGTGGAGTCTCTGACATTCAAACACCCAGGGGAGACAAAGAGCTACAGGCTGTTATTTGCAGCACAGTGGAAACTGGAAGACAGAGTCATATCTATTGTATTTTGAAAGACCACTCCCAAGCACACACACACACACACACACACACACACACACACACACACACACACACACACACACACACACACACACACACACACACACACACACACACACACACACACACACACACACACACACACACACACACACACACACACACCTCACTCCAACCTCACTCCAACCTGCTCATCAGGTTATTCTACATTGGGGGACAGTGAATGGACTGGACAGCAATGGCCCTGGGGTCCTGTGTGTGTGTGTGTGTGTGTGTGTGTGTGTGTGTGTGTGTGTGTGTGTGTGTGTGTGTGTGTGTGTGTGTGTGTGTGTGTGTGTGTGTGTGTGTGTGTGTGTGTGTGTGTGTGTGTGTGTGTGTGTGTGTGTGTGTGTGTGTGTGTGTCAAATCACAAGTTGTCATTTAGATTTTTACCAAAGACCTGACATTGTCTCCCCACCCTGAGCAAGCCTCCTCCTAGGCTCCGATAACTGGAATAAATGTCAGGTATAGAACCAGGCTCTGGGGTGGGCGTCCATCTGCCTTGACCGTATCAGGGGTAAAGAGAGAGGCAGAGAGACAAAAGCTGCTAATTGTCCCAAAAGTGACTGGAAAATCTTGAAAGATTTCTGCTATTTATTTCATAAAATGACACACAATGACAACTTTAACGTTCATATGTATACAATGTACATACTCTCCCCATTTTTTGACACTTGCTTTGGCAATGTATAGCCAGCCAAATGGGTTAAAGGTAAGTGATATTGCACTATATCTGTTCACAAGATAATTGTTTATCCCCCAATATCATGAAGACTGATTTGACCTTTGAAAGACAAATAAATAAGTCAGTGTGTTGCTACATTTTATTTGTAGGACAGTAGAGTAGAGTAGAGTAGAGTAGAGTAGAGTAGAGTAGAGTAGAGTAGAGTAGCGTAGCACGGAGTAGAGTAGAGTAGAGTAGAGTAGAGTAGAGTAGAGTAGAGTAGAGTAGCGTAGCACGGAGTAGAGTAGAGTAGAGTAGAGTAGAGTAGAGTAGAGTAGCGTAGAGTAGAGTAGAGTAGCGTAGCACGGAGTAGAGTAGAGTAGAGTAGAGTAGAGTAGAGTAGCGTAGAGTAGAGTAGAGTAGCGTAGCACGGAGTAGAGTAGAGTAGAGTAGAGTAGAGTAGAGTAGAGTAGAGTAGAGTAGAGTAGAGTAGAGTAGAGTAGCGTAGAGTA